>NC_134832.1:48213048-48412844 GCF_004210375.1 Tachypleus tridentatus
AATGATATATTATCACAGGGTAAAGTGACGAGGGGAGTCATAAACTGAACATAATGATATATTATCACAGGGTAAAGTGACGAGGGGAGTCACAACTGAACATAATGATATATTATCACAGGGTAAAGTGACGAGAAGAGTCACGACTGAACATAATGATATATTATCACAGGGTAAAGTGACGAGGGGAGTCACAACTGAACATAATGATATATTATCACAAAGTAAAGTGACGAGAGGAGTCACAACTGAACATAATGATATATTATCACAGGGTAAAGTGACGAGGAGAGTCACGACTGAACATAATGATATATTATCACAGAGTAAAGTAATGAGGGAGTCACAACTAAAGATAATGATATATTATCAAGGGTAAAGTGACGAGGGGGTCACGACTCAACATAATGATATATTATCACAAAGTAAAGTGACGAGAGGAGTCAGAACTGAACATAATGATATATTATCACAGGGTAAAGTGACAAGGGGAGTCACGACTAAACATAATGATATATTATCACAAAGTAAAGTAAAGATAGGAATCACAACTGAACATAATGATATATTATCACAGGGTAAAGTGAAGGGAGTCACGACTGAACATAATGATATATTATCACAGGGTAAAGTGAAGAGGTTAGTCACAACTGAACATAATGATATATATCACAGGGTAAAGTGACGAGAAGAGTCACGACTAACATAATGATATATTATCACAGGGTAAAGTGACGAGTGACGGGGAGTCACGACTGAACATAATGATATATTATCACAAAGTAAAGTGACGAGGGGAGTCACAACTGAACATAATGATATATTATCACAGGGTAAAGTGACGAGGGAGTCACGACTGAACATAATGATATATTATCACAGGTAAAGTAACGAGGGGAGTCACAACTAAACATAATGATATATTATCAGAGGGTAAAGTGACAAGAGGAGTCACAAACTGAACATAATGATATATTATCACAAAGTAAAGTGACGAGAAGAGTCACGACTGAACATAATGATATATTATCACTAGGTAAAGTAACGAGGGAAGTCACAACTAAACATAATGATATATTATCACAGGGTAAAGTGACGAGGGGAGTCACGACTGAACATAATGATATATTATCATCAGTAAAGTGACGAGGGAAGTCACGACTAAACATAATGATATATTATCACTAGTTAAAGTGACGAGGGGAGTCACGACTGAACATAATGATATATTATCAAAATGTAAAGTGACGAGGGGAGTCACGACTGAACATAATGATATATTATCACAGGGTAAAGTGACGAGGGGAGTCACGACTGAACATAATGATATATTATCACAAGTAAAGTGACGAGTAGAGTCACGACTAAACATAATGATATATTATCACAGGGTAAAGTGACGAGGGAGTCACGACTGAACATAATGATATATTATCACTAAGTAAAGTGACGAGGAAAGTCACGACTGAACATAATGATATATTATCACAGGGTAAAGTGACGAGAAGAGTCACGACTAAACATAATGATATATTATCACAGGGTAAAGTGACGAGAAGAGTCACGACTAAACATAATGATATATTATCACAGGGTAAAGTGACGAGGAGAGTCAAAACTGAACATAATGATATATTATCACAGAGTAAAGTAATGAGGGAGTCACAACTAAAGATAATGATATATTATCACAGGGTAAAGTGACGAGGGGAGTCACGACTGAACATATTGATATATTATCACAGAGTAAAGTGACGAGAAGAGTCACGATTGAACATAATGATATATTATCACTAGGTAAAGTGACGAGACTGAACATAATGGAGTCACAACTAAACATAATGATATATTATCACAGGGTAAAGTGACGAGGGAGTCACGACTGAACATAATGATATATTATCACAGGGTAAAGTGACGAAAGGAGTCACAACTGAACATAATGATATATTATCACAGGGTAAAGTGACGAGGGGAGTCACAACTGAACATAATGATATATTATCACAGGGTAAAGTGACGAGGAGAGTCACGACTGAACATAATGATATATTGTCACCAGGTAAAGTAGCGAGGAAATTCACAACTAAACATAATGATATATTATCGAGGGGTAAAGTGACGAGTGGAGTCACGACTGAACATAATGATATATTATCACAAAGTAAAGTGACGAGGGGAGTCACGACTGAACATAATGATATATTATCACAAAGTAAAGTGACGAGGGGAGTCACGACTGAACATAATGATATATTATCACAAGGTAAAGTGACGAGGGGAGTCACGACTGAACATAGTGATATATTATCACAGGGTAAAGTGACGAAGATAGGAATCACAACACTGAACATAATGATATATTATCACAGGGTAAAGTGACGAGAGGAGTCACAACTGAACATAATGATATATTATCACAGGGTAAAGTGACGAGGAAAGTCAAAACTGAACATAATGATATATTATCACAGAGTAAAGTAATGAGGGAGTCACAACTGAACATAATGATATATTATCAGGGTAAAGTGAAAGTGACGACTGAACATAATGATATATTATCACAAGGTAAAGTGACATAACTGAACATAATGATATATTATCACAGGGTAAAGTGACGAGGGAGTCACGACTGAACATAATGATATATTATCACAGGGTAAAGTGAAGAGGGAGTCACGACTGAACATAATGATATATTATCACAAAGTAAAGTGACGAGAGGGAGTCACGACTGAACATAATGATATATTATCACAGGGTAAAGTGAAAAAAGGAGTCACAAATGAACATAATGATATATTATCACAGCGTAAAGTAAAAACGGAATCACAAATGAACATAATGATATATTATCACAAGGTAAAGTGACGAGAAGAGTCACATAATGACTGAACATAATGATATATTATCACTAGGTAAGAAACGAGGGGAGTCACAACTAAACATAATGATATATTATCACAAAGTAAAGTGACGAGGGAGTCACGACTGAACATAATGATATATTATCACAGGGTAAAGTGACAAAAGGAGTCAAAACTGAATATAATGATATATAAACAGAGGGTAAAGTGACGAGGGGAGTCACAACTGAACATAATGATATATTATCACAGGTAAAGTGACGAGGGGAGTCACGACTGAACATAATGATATATTATCACTAAATAAAGTAACGAGAGGAGTCACGACTCAACATAATGATATATTATCACAGGATAAAGTGACGAGAGGAATCACAACTGAACATAATGATATATTATCACAGGGTAAAGTGACGAGGAAAGTCAAAAATGAACATAATGATATATTATCACAGGGTAAAGTGACGAGAAAAGTCACGATTGAACATAATGATATATTATCACAGCGTAAAGTGAAAACGGAATCACAACTGAACATAATGATATATTATCACAGGGTAAAGTGACGAGGGGAGTCACGACTAAACATAATGATATATTATCACAAAGTAAAGTGAAGATAGGAATCAGAACTGAACATAATGATATATTATCACAGGGTAAAGTGACGAGGGGAGTCACGACTGAACATAATGATATATTATTACAGGGTAAAGTGACGAGGGGAGTCACAACTGAACATAATGATATATTATCACAAAGTAAAGTAACGAAAGGAGTCACAACTAAACATAATAATATATAATCACAGGGTGAAGTGACGAGGGGAGTCACAACTGAACATAATGATATATTATCACAGGGTAAAGTGACGACGAGGGGAGTCACGACTGAACATAATGATATATTATCAAGTAAAGTGACGAAGGAAGTCACGACTGAACATAATGATATATTATCACTAGTTAAAGTGAGAGGGGAGTCACAACTGAACATAATGATATATTATCAAAAGGGTAAAGTGACGAGAACATAATGGGAGTCACGACTGAACATAATGATATATTATCACAAAGGGTAAAGTGACGAGAAGAGTCACAACTAAACATAATGATATATTATCACAGTGTAAAGTGACGAGGGAGTCACAAATGAACATAATGATATATTATCACAGGGTAAAGTGACGAGAAGAGTCACGACTGAACATAATGATATATTATCACAGGTAAAGTGACGAGGGGAGTCACAACTAAACATAATAATATATAATCACAGGGTGAAGTGACGAGGGGAGTCACGCGTCAACATATTGATATAATATCACAGAGTAAAGTGACAAAAGGAGTCAAAACTGAATATAATGATATATAAACAGAGGGTAAAGTGACGAGGGGAGTCACAACTGAACATAATGATATATTATCACAGGTAAAGTGACGAGGGGAGTCACGACTGAACATAATGATATATTATCACTAAATAAAGTGACGAGAGGAGTCACGCGTCAACATATTGATATATTATCACAGGGTAAAGTCACAAAAGGAGTCAAAACTGAATATAATGATATATAAACAGAGGGTAAAGTGACGAGGGGAGTCACAAATGAACATAATGATATATTATCACAAAGTAAAGTGACGAGAGGAGTCACGACTGAAGATAATGATATATTATCACAGGGTAAAGTGACGAGGGAGTCAGAACTGAACATAATGATATATTATCACAGGGTAAAGTGACGAGGGGAGTCACGACTAAACATAATGATATATTATCACAAAGTAAAGTGAAGATAGGAGTCACAACTGAACATAATGATATATTATCACAGGGTAAAGTGACGAGGGGAGTCACGACTGAACATAATGATATATTATCACAGGGTAAAGTGAAGAGGTTAGTCACAACTGAACATAATGATATATTATCACAGGGTAAAGTGACGAGAAGAGTCACGACTAAACATAATGATATATTATCACAGGGTAAAGTGACGAGGGGAGTCACAACTGAACATAATGATATATTATCAGAAATTAAAGTGACGAGGGGAGTCACAACTGAACATAATGATATATTATCACAGAGTAAAGTAATGAGGGAGTCACAACTAAACATAATGATATATTATCACAGGGTAAAGTGACGAGGGGAGTCACGACTGAACATAATGATATATTATCACAGGGTGAAGTGACGAGGGAGTCACGACTCAACATATTGATATATTATCACAGGGTAAAGTGACAAAAGGAGTCAAAACTGAATATAATGATATATAAACAGAGGGTAAAGTGACGAGGGGAGTCACAACTGAACATAATGATATATTATCACAGGTAAAGTGACGAGGGGAGTCACGACTGAACATAATGATATATTATTACTATATAAAGTAACGAGAGGAGTCACGACTCAACATAATGATATATTATCGCAGGGTAAAGTGACAAAGGAGTCATAACTGAATATAATGATATATTACCAGAGGGTAAAGTGACGAGGGGAGTCACAAATGAACATAATGATATATTATCACAAAGTAAAGTGACGAGAGGAGTCACGACTGAACATAATGATATATTATCACAAAGTAAAGTGACGAGACGGAGTCAGAACTGAACATAATGATATATTATCACAGGGTAAAGTGACGAGAAGAGTCACGACTAAACATAATGATATATTATCACAGGGTAAAGTGACGAGAAGAGTCACGACTAAACATAATGATATATTATCACAGTGTAAAGTGACGAGGGAGTCACAAATGAACATAATGATATATTATCACAGGGTAAAGTGACGAGAAGAGTCACGATTGAACATAATGATATATTATCACAGGTAAAGTAACGAGGGGAGTCACAACTAAACATAATGATATATTATCACAGGTAAAGTGACGAGGGAGTCACGACTCAACATAATGATATATTATCACAGGGTAAAGTGACAAAAGGAGTCACAACTGAACATAATGATATAATACCAGAGGGTAAAGTGACGAGGGAGTCATAAATGAACATAATGATATATTATCACAGGTAAAGTGACGAGGGAGTCACGACTGAACATAATGATATATTATTACTAAATAAAGTAACGAGAGGAGTCACGACTCAACATAATGATATATTATACAGGGTAAAGTGACAAAGGAGTCACAACTGAATATAATGATATATTATCAGAGGGTAAAGTGACGAGGGGAGTCACAAATGAACATAATGATATATTATCACAGGGTAAAGTGACGAGGAGAGTCACGATTGAACATAATGATATATTATCACTAGGTAAAGTAACGAGGGGAGTCACAACTAAACATAATGATATATTATCGATGGGTAAAATGACGAGGGGTCACGACTGAACATAATGATATATTATCACAAAGTAAAGTGACGAGGTGAGTCACGACTGAACATAATGATATATTATCAAAAAGTAAAGTAACGAGGGGAGTCACGACTGAACATAATGATATATTATCACTAGGTAAAGTAACGAGGTGAGTCACGACTGAACATAATGATATATTATCACAGGGTAAAAGTAAAGATAGGAATCACAACATAACATAATGATATATTATAACAGGGTAAAGTGAGAAGGTTAGTCACGACTGAACATAATGATATATTATCACTAAGTAAAGTGACGAGGAAAGTCACGACTGAACATAATGATATATTATCACAGGGTAAAGTGACGAGGGGAGTCACAACTGAACATAATGATATATTATCACAAAATAAAGTGACGAGGGAGTCACAACTAAACATAATGATATATTATCACAGGTTAAAGTGACGAGGGAGTCACGACTGAACATAATGATATATTATCAAAGGGTAAAGTAACGAGGGGAGTCACAACTGAACATAATGATATATTATCACAAAGTAAAGTGAAGAGAGGAGTCACGACTGAACATAATGATATATTATCACAGGGTAAAGTGAAAAAGGAGTCACAACTGAACATAATGATATATTATCACAGCGTAAAGTAAAAAACGGAATCACAAATGAACATAATGATATATTATCACAAGGTAAAGTGACGAGAAGAGTCACGACTGAACATAATGATATATTATCACTAGGTAAAAAACAAGGGGAGTCACAACTAAACATAATGATATATTATCACAAAGTAAAGTGACGAAGGGAGTCACGACTCAACATAATGATATATTATCACAGGGTAAAGTGACAAAAGGAGTCACAACTGAACATAATGATATATTATCACAGGGTAAAGTGACGAGGGAGTCATAAATGAACATAATGATATATTATCACAGGTAAAGTGACGAGGGGAGTCACGACTGAACATAATGATATATTATCACTAAATAAAGTAACGAGAGGGTCACGACTCAACATAATGATATATTATCACAGGGTAAAGTGACAAAGGAGTCACAACTGAACATAATGATATATTATCAAAGGGTAAAGTGACGAGGGGAGTCACAAACTGAACATAATGATATATTATCACAGGGTAAAGTGACGAGAAAAGGGGAGTCACGATTGAACATAATGATATATTATCACAGCGTAAAGTGAAAAGAGGAATCACAACTGAACATAATGATATATTATCACAGGGTAAAGTGACGAGGGGAGTCACGACTAAACATAATGATATATTATCACAAAGTAAAGTAAAGATAGGAATCACAACTGAACATAATGATATATTATAACAGGGTAAAGTGGAGGGGAGTCACGACTGAAAATAATGATATATTATCACAGGGTAAAGTGAAGAGGTTAGTCACAACTGAACATAATGATATATTATCACAAAGTAAAGTGACGAGAAGAGTCACGACTGAACATAATGATATATTATCACAGGGTAAAGTGACGAGGGGAGTCACAACGAAACATAATGATATATTATCACAGGGTAAAGTGACGAGGGGAGTCACGACTGAACATAATGATATATTATCAGAAGTAAAGTGACGAAGGAAGTCACGACTAAACATAATGATATATTATCACTAGGTAAAGTGAGAGAGTCAGGGGAGTCACAACTGAACATAATGATATATTATCAAAAGTAAAGTGACGAGGGGAGTCACGACTGAACATAATGATATATTATCACAGGGTAAAGTGACGAGAAGAGTCACAACTAAACATAATGATATATTATCACAGTGTAAAGTGACGAGGGGAGTCACAAATGAACATAATGATATATTATCACAGGGTAAAGTGACGAGAAGAGTCACGATTGAACATAATGATATATTATCACTAGGTAAAGTAACGAGGGGAGTCACAACTAAACATAATGATATATTATCACAGCGTAAAGTGACGAGGGTGTCACGACTGAACATAATGATATATTATCACAGGGTAAAGTGACAAAAGGAGTCACAACTGAACATAATGATATATTACCAGAGGGTAAAGTGACGAGGGAGTCATAAATGAACATAATGATATATTATCACAGGTAAAGTGACGAGGGGAGTCACGACTGAACATAATGATATATTATCACAAATAAAGTGACGAGAGGAGTCACGACTGAACATAATGATATATTATCACAGGGTAAAGTGACGAAGGAGTCACAACTGAACATAATGATATATTATCACAGGGTAAAGTGACGAGGGGAGTCACAACTGAACATAATGATATATTATCACAGGGTAAAGTGACGAGAAGAGTCACGACTGAACATAATGATATATTATCACAAAGTAAAATGACGAGACGGATCAGAACTGAACATAATGATATATTATTACAGGGTAATGTGACAAGGGGAGTCACGACTAAACATAATGATATATTATAACAAAGTAAAGTAAAGATAGGAATCACAACTGAACCCAATGATATATTATAACAGGGTAAATTGAGGAGGGGAGTCACGACTGAAAATAATGATATATATCACAGGGTAAAGTGAAGAGGTTAGTCACAACTTAACATAATAATATTATATCACAGGGTAAAGTGACGAGAAGAGTCACGACTATACATAATGATATATTATCACAGGGTAAAGTGACGAGGGGAGTCACAACTGAACATAATGATATATTATCAGAAATTAAAGTGACGAGGGGTGTGACAACTGAACATAATGATATATTATCACAGGGTAAAGAGACGAGGGGAGTCACGACTGAACATAATGATATATTATCACAGCGTAAAGTGACGAGGGAGTCACGACTCAACATAATGATATATTATCGCAGGGTAAAGTGACAAAAGGAGTCACAACTGAACATAATGATATATTATCACAGGGTAAAGTGACGAGGGGAGTCATAAATGAACATAATGATATATTATCACAGGTAAAGTGACGAGGGAGTCACGACTGAACATAATGATATATTATCAAGGGTAAAGTGACGAGAGGAGTCACGACTCAACATAATGATATATTATCGCAGGGTAAAGTGACAAAGGAGTCATAACTGAACATAATGATATATTATCAGAGGGTAAAGTGACGAGGGGAGTCACAAATGAACATAATGATATATTATCACAGGGTAAAGTGACGAGAAGAGTCACGATTGAACATAATGATATATTATCACAAAGTAAAGTGACGAGACGGAGTCAGAACTGAACATAATGATATATTATAACAGGGTAAAGTGACGAGAAGAGTCACGACTAAACATAATGATATATTATCACAGGGTAAAGTGACGAGAAGAGTCACGACTAAACATAATGATATATTATCACAGTGTAAAGTGACGAGGGGAGTCACAACTGAACATAATGATATATTATCACAGGGTAAAGTGACGAGAAGATTCACGACTGAACATAATGATATATTATCACTAGGTAAAGTAACGAGGGGAGTCACAACTAAACAAAATAATATATTATCACAGGGTAAAGTGACGAGGGTGTCACGACTCAACATAATGATATATTATCACAGGGTAAAGTGACAAAAGGAGTCACAACTGAACATAATGATATATTATCACAGGGTAAAGTGACGAGGGGAGTCATAAATGAACATAATGATATATTAACACAGGTAAAGTGACGAGGGGAGTCCCGACTGAACATAATGATATATTATTACTAAATAAAGTAACGAGAGGAGTCACGACTCAACATATTGATATATTATAGCAGGGTAAAGTGACAAAGGAGTCATAACTGAATATAATGATATAGTACCAGAGGGTAAAGTGACGAGGGGAGTCACAAATGAACATAATGATATATTATCGCAGGGTAAAGTGACGAGGAGAGTCACGATTGAGCATAATGATATATTATCACTAGGTAAAGTAACGAGGGGAGTCACAACTAAAGATAATAATATATTATCGATGGGTAAAATGACGAGGGGGTCGCGACTGAACATATTGACATATTATCACAAAGTAAAGTGACGAGGTGAGTCACGACTGAACATATTGACATATTATCAAAAAGTAAAGTAACGAGGGGAGTCACGACTGAACATAATGATATATCATCACTAGGTAAAGTAACGAGGTGAGTCACGACTATACATAATGATATATTCTCACAGGGTAAAATAAAGATAGGAATCACAACATAACATAATGATATATTATAACAGGGTAAAGTGAGAAGGTTAGTCACGACTGAACATAATGATATATTATCGCTAAGTAAAGTGACGAGGAAAGTCACGACTGAACATAATGATATATTATCGCAGGGTAAAGTGACGAGGGGAGTCACAACTGAACATAATGATACATTATCACAAAATAAAGTGACGACGGGTGTCACAACTAAACATAATGATATATTATCACAGGTTAAAGTGACGATGGGTGTCACGAGTGAACATAATGATATATTATCAAAGGGTAAAGTAAAGAGGGGAGTCACAACTGAACATAATGATAAATTATAACAAAGTATAGTGAAGAGAGGAGTCACGACTGCATATAATGATATATTATCACAGCGTAAAGTGAAAAAAGGAATCACAAATGAACATAATGATATATTATCACAGCGTAAAGTAAAAAACGGAATCACAAATGAACATAATGATATATTATCACAAGGTAAAATGACGAGAAGACTCAAGACTGAGTATAATGATATATTATCACTAGGTAAGAAAACAAGGGGAGTCACAACTAAACATAATATTATATTATCACAAAGTAAAGTGACGAAGGGAGTCACGACTCAACATATTGATATATTATCGCAGGGTAAAGTGACAAAAGGAGTCACAACTGAATATAATGATATATTACCAGAGGGTAAAGTGACGAGGGGAGTCATAAATGAACATAATGATATATTAACACAGGTAAAGTGACGAGGGGAGTCCCGACTGAACATAATGATATATTATTACTAAATAAAGTAACGAGAGGGTCACGACTCAACATATTGATATAGTATCGCAGGGTAAAGTGACAAAGGAGTCATAACTGAATATAATGATATAGTACCAAAGGGTAAAGTGACGAGGGGAGTCACAAATGAACATAATAATACATTATCACAGGGTAAAGTGACGAGAAAACTCACGATTGAGCATAATGATATATTATCACAGCGTAAAGTGAAAAACGGAATCACAAATGAACATAATGATATATTATTACAGGGTAATGTGACAAGGGGAGTCACGACTAAACATAATGATATATTATCACAAAGTAAAGTAAAGATAGGAATCAGAACTGAACCCAATGATATATTATAACAGGGTAAAGTGAGGAGGGGAGTCACGACTGAAAATAATGATATATATCACAGGGTAAAGTGAAGAGGTTAGTCACAACTGAACATAATGATATATTATCACAAAGTAAAGTGACGAGAAGACTCACGATTGAGCATAATGATATATTATCACAGGGTAAAGTAACGAGGGGAGTCACAACGAAACATAATAATATATTATCACAGGGTAAAGTGACGAGGGGAGTCACGACTCAACATAATGATTTATTATCAGAAGTAAAGTGACTAAGGAAGTCACGACTAAACATAATGATATATTATTACTAGTTAAAGTGAGTAGGGGATTCACAATTGAACATATTGACATATTATCAAAAAGTAAAGTGACGAGGGGAGTCCCGACTGAACATAATGATATATTATCACAAATTAAAGTGACGAGAAGTGTCACAACTAAACATAATGATATATTATCACAGTGTAAAGTGTCGAGGGGAGTCACAAATGAACATAATGATATATTATCACAGGGTAAAGTGACGAGAAGACTCACGATTGAGCATAATGATATATTTTCACTAGGTAAAGTAACGAGGGGAGTCACAACTAAACATAATAATATATTATCACAGCGTAAAGTGACGAGGGTGTCATGACTCAACATATTGATATATTATCGCAGGGTAAAGTGACAAAAGGAGTCACAACTGAATATAATGATATATTACCAGAGGGTAAAGTGACGAGGGGTGTCATAAATGAACATAATGATATATTAACACAGGTAAAGTGACAAGGGGAGTCCCGACTGAACATAATGATATATTATTACTAAATAAAGTAACGAGAGGAGTCACGACTCAACATATTGATATATTATCGCAGGGTAAAGTGACAAAGGAGTCATAACTGAATATAATGATATAGTACCAGAGGGTAAAGTGACGAGGGGAGTCACAAATGAACATAATGATACATTATCACAGGGTAAAGTGACGAGAAGACTCACGATTGAGCATAATGATATATTATCACAAAGTACAATGACGAGACGGATCAGAACTGAACATAATGATATATTATTACAGGGTAATGTGACAAGGGGAGTCACGACTAAACATAATGATATATTATAACAAAGTAAAGTAAAGATAGGAATCACAACTGAACCTAATGATATATTATAACAGGGTAAAGTGAGGAGGGGAGTCACGACTGAAAATAATGATATATATCACAGGGTAAAGTGAAGAGGTTAGTCACAACTTAACATAATAATATTATATCACAGGGTAAAGTGACGAGAAGAGTCACGACTATACATAATGATATATTATCACAGGGTAAAGTGACGAGGGGAGTCACAACTGAACATAATGATATATTATCAGAAATTAAAGTGACGAGGGGTGTGACAACTGAACATAATGATATATTATCACAGGGTAAAGAGACGAGGGGAGTCACGACTGAACATAATGATATATTATCACAGCGTAAAGTGACGAGGGTGTCATGACTCAACATATTGATATATTATCGCAGGGTAAAGTGACAAAAGGAGTCACAACTGAATATAATGATATATTACCAGAGGGTAAAGTGACGAGGGGTGTCATAAATGAACATAATGATATATTAACACAGGTAAAGTGACGAGGGGAGTCCCGACTGAACATAATGATATATTATTACTATATAAAGTAACGAGAGGAGTCACGACTCAACATATTGATATATTATCGCAGGGTAAAGTGACAAAGGAGTCATAACTGAATATAATGATATAGTACCAGAGGGTAAAGTGACGAGGGGAGTCACAAATGAACATAATGATACATTATCACAGGGTAAAGTGACGAGAAGACTCACGATTGAGCATAATGATATATTATCACAAAGTAAAATGACGAGACGGATCAGAACTGAACATAATGATATATTATAACAGGGTAAAGTGACGAGAAGAGTCACGACTAAACATAATGATATATTATCACAGGGTAAAGTGACGAGAAGAGTCACGACTAAACATAATGATATATTATCACAGTGTAAAGTGTCGAGGGGAGTCACAAATGAACATAATGATATATTATCACAGGGTAAAGTGACGAGAAGATTCACGATTGAGCATAATGATATATTATCACTAGGTAAAGTAACGAGGGGAGTCACAACTAAACAAAATAATATATTATCACAGCTTAAAGTGACGAGGGTGTCACGATTCAACATATTGATATATTATCGCAGGGTAAAGTGACAAAAGGAGTCACAATTGAATGTAATGATATAATACCAGAGGGTAAAGTGACGAGGGGAGTCATAAATGAACATAATGATATATTAACACAGGTAAAGTGACGAGGGGAGTCCCGACTGAACATAATGATATATTATTACTAAATAAAGTAACGAGAGGAGTCACGACTCAACATATTGATATATTATAGCAGGGTAAAGTGACAAAGGAGTCATAACTGAATATAATGATATAGTACCAGAGGGTAAAGTGACGAGGGGAGTCACAAATGAACATAATGATACATTATCACAGGGTAAAGTGACGAGAAGACTCACGATTGAGCATAATGATATATTATCAGAGGGTAAAGTGACGAGGGGAGTCACAACTCAACAGAATGATATATTATCACAAAGTAAAGTGACGCGGAGTGTCACAACTGAACATAATGATATATTATCACAGGGTAAAGTGACGAGGAGAGTCACGATTGATCATAATGATATATTATCACTAGGTAAAGTAACGAGGGGAGTCACAACTAAATATAATAATATATTATCGAAGGGTAAAGTGAAGAAAGAAGTCACGACTAAACATAATGATATATTATCACAGGGTAAAGTGACGAGAAGAGTCACGACTAAATATAATGATATATTATCGCAGGGTAAAGTGACGAGGGGAGTCACAACTGAACATAATGATATATTATCACAAATTAAAGTGACGAGGGGTGTCACAACTAAACATAATGATATATTATCACAGTGTAAAGTGTCGAGGGGAGTCACAAATGAACATAATGATATATTATCACAGGGTAAAGTGACGAGAAGACTCACGATTGAGCATAATGATATATTATTACTAAATAAAGTAACGAGAGAGTCACGACTCAACATATTGATATATTATCGCAGGGTAAAGTGACAAAGGAGTCATAACTGAATATAATGATATAGTACCAGAGGGTAAAGTGACGAAAGGAGTCACAAATCAACATAATGATACATTATCACAGGGTAAAGTGACGAGAAGACTCACGATTGAGCATAATGATATATTATCAGAGGGTAAAGTGACGAGGGGAGTCACAACTGAACAGAATGATATATTATCACAAAGTAAAGTGACGCGGGGTGTCACAACTGAAAATAATGATATATTATCACAAGGAAAAGTGACGAGGAGAGTCACGATTGAGCATAATGATATATTATCACTAGGTAAAGTAACGAGTGGAGTCACAACTAAATATAATAATATATTATCGAAGGGTAAAGTGACGAGGGGTCACAAATCAACATATTGATATATTATCACAAAGTAAAATGACGAGAGGAATCAGAACTGAACATAATGATATATTATTACAGGGTATTGTGACAAGGGGAGTCACGACTAAACATAATGATATATTATCACAAAGTAAAGTAAAGATAGGAATCACAACTGAACCCAATGATATATTATAACAGGGTAAAGTGAGGAGGGGAGTCACGACTGAAAATAATGATATATATCACAGGGTAAAGTGAAGAGGTTAGTCACAACTTAACATTATAATATATTATCACAGGGTAAAGTGACGAGAAGAGTCACGACTAAACATAATGATATATTATCACACGGTAAAGTGACGAGGGGAGTCACAACTGAATATAATGATATATTACCAGAGGGTAAAGTGACGAGGGGAGTCACAAATCAACATAATGATACATTATCACAGGGTAAAGTGACGAGGAGAGTCACGATTGAGCATAATGATATATTATCACTAGGTAAAGTAACGAGGGGAGTCACAACTAAATATAATAATATATTATCGATGGGTAAAATGACGAGGGGGTCACGACTGAACATATTGACATATTATCACAAAGTAAAGTGACGAGGTGAGTCACGACTGAACATATTGACATATTATCAAACAGTAAAGTAACGAGGGGAGTCACGACTGAACATAATGATATATCATCACTAGTTAAAGTGGCGAGGGGAGTCACAACTGAACATAATGATATATTATCAAAAAGTAAAGTGACGAGGGGTGTCATCCCTGAACATGATATATTATCACAGGGTAAAGTGACGAGGGGAGTCACAACTAAACATAATAATATATCATAAGAGGGTAAAGTCACAAGGGGAGTCACAATTCAACATAATGATATATTATCAGAAGTAAAGTGACGAGGGAACTCACGACTATACATAATGATATATTATCACTAGGTAAAGTGAGGAGGGGAGTCACGATTGAACATATTGACATATTATCAAAAAGTAAAGTGACGAGGGGTGTCATGACTGAACATAATGATATATTATCACTAGGTAAAGTAACGAGGGGAGTCACTACTAAACTTAATGATATATTATCACAAGTAAGGTGACGAGTAGAGTCACGACTAAACATAATGATATATTATCACAGGGTAAAGTGACGAGGGGGTAACGACTGAACATAATAATATATTATCACTAAGTAAAGTAACGAGGAAAGTCACGACTGAACATAATGATATATTATAACAGGGTAAAGTGACGAGGAAAGTCACAACTGAACATAATGATATATTATCACAGGGTAAAGTGACGAGAAGAGTCACGACTAAACATACTGACATATTATCACAAAGTAATATGCGAGGGAAGTCACGACAGAACATAATGATATATTACAAATAAATAAAGTGACGAGGGGAGTCACGACTAAACCTAATGGTATATTATCACAGGGTAAAGTGACGAGGCAAGACACAATGAACATAATGATATATTATGACTAGTTAAAGTGGCGAGGGGAGTAAGGAAAAAACATAAAAATATATTATAACAAGTAAAGTGACGAGGGAAGTCACGACTAAACATAATGATGTATTATCGCAGGATAAAGTGACGAGAGGAATCGCAACTGAACATAATGATATATTATCACAGGGTAAAGTGAGGAGAGGAGTCACGACTGAACATATTGACATATTATCAAAAAGTAAAGTAACGAGGGGAGTCACGACTGAACATAATGATATATCATCACTAGGTAAAGTAACGAGGGGAGTCACGACTAAACTTAATGATATATTCTCACAGGGTAAAGTAAAGATAGGAATCACAACATAACATAATGATTTATTATAACAGGGTAAAGTGAGAAGGTTAGTCACGACTGAACATAATGATATATTATCGCTAAGTAAAGTGACGAGGGAAGTCACGAGTGAACATAATGATATATTATCACAAAGAACAGTGATGAGGAGAGTCACGACTGAACATAATGATACATTATCACAAGGTAAAGTGACGAGAAGACTCACGATTGAGCATAATGATATATTATAACAAGGTAAAGTGACGAGGGAAGTTACAACTGAACATAATGATATATTATCACAGGGTAAAATGACGAGAAGAGTCACGACTAAACATAATGATATATTATCACAGGGCAAAGTGACGAGAAGAGTCACGACTAAACATAATGATATATTATCACAGTGTAAAGTGTCGAGGGGAGTCACAAATGAACATAATGATATATTATCACAGGGTAAAGTGACGAGAAGATTCACGATTGAGCATAATGATATATTATCACTAGGTAAAGTAACGAGGGGAGTCACAACTAAACATAATAATATATTATCACAGCTTAAAGTGACGAGGGTGTCACGATTCAACATATTGATATATTATCGCAGGGTAAAGTGACAAAAGGAGTCACAATTGAATGTAATGATATAATACCAGAGGGTAAAGTGACGAGGGGAGTCATAAATGAACATAATGATATATTAACACAGGTAAAGTGACGAGGGGAGTCACAAATGAACATAATGATACATTATCACAGGGTAATGTGACGAGAAGACTCACGATTGAGCATAATGATATATTATCACAGGGTAAAGTGACGAGGGGAGTCACAACTGAACATAATGATATCTTATCACAAAGTAAAGTGACGAGGGGTATCACAACTGAACATAATGATATATTATCACAGGGTAAAGTCACGAGGAGAGTCACAATTGAGCATAATGATATATTATCACTAGGTAAAAGTAACGAGGGGAGTCACAACTAAATATAATAATATATTATCGAAGGGTAAAGTAACGAGGGGGTCACGAATCAACATATTGATATATTATCACAAAGTAAAATGACGAGACGGATCAGAACTGAACATAATGATATATTATTACAGGGTAATGTGACAAGGGGAGTCACGTCTAAACATAATGATATATTATAACAAAGTAAAGTAAAGATAGGAATCACAACTGAACCCAATGATATATTATAACATGGTAAATTGAAGGGGGGAGTCACGACTGAAAATAATGATATATATCACAGGGTAAAGTGAAGAGGTTAGTCACAACTTAACATAATAATATTATATCACAGGGTAAAGTGACGAGAAGAGTCACGACTATACATAATGATATATTATCACAGGGTAAAGTGACGAGGGGAGTCACAACTGAACATAATGATATATTATCAGAAATTAAAGTGACGAGGGGTGTGACAACTGAACATAATGATATATTATCACAGGGTAAAGAGACGAGGGGAGTCACGACTGAACATAATGATATATTATCACTAGGTAAAGTAACGAGGGGAGTCACAACTAAACATAATAATATATCATCAGAGGGTAAAGTCACAAGGGGAGTCACAAATGAACATAATGATATATTATTACAAAGTAAAGTGACGAGAACACTCACTATTGAGCATAATGATATATTATCACTAGGTAAAGTAACGAGGGAAGTCACAACTAAACATAATAATATATTATCAAAGGGTAAAGTGACGAGGGGAGTCACGACTCAACATAATGATATATTATCAGAAGTAAAGTGACGAGGGAAGTCACGACTAAACATAATGTTATATTATCACTAGTTAAAGTGAGTAGGGGATTCACGATTGAACATATTGACATATTATCAAAAATGTAAAGTGACGAGGGGTGTCACGACTGAACATAATGATATATTATCACTAGGTAAAGTAACGAGGGTAGTCACGATTAAACTTAATGATATATTATAACAAGTAAGGTGACGAGTAGAGTCACGACTAAACATAATGATATATTATCACAGGGTAAAGTGACGAGGTCGTAACGACTGAACATAATAATATATTATCACTAAGTAAAGTGACGAGGAAAGTCACGACTGAACATAATGATATATTATCACAGGGTAAAATGACGAGAAGACTCACGACTAAACATAAAGATATATTATCACAGGGTAAAGTGACGAGAAGAGTCACGACTAAACATAATGATATATTATCGCAGGGTAAAGTGACGAGGGGAGTCACAACTGAACATAATGATATATTATCACAAATTAAAGTGACGAGGGGTGTCACAACTAAACATAATGATATATTATCACAGTGTAAAGTGTCGAGGGGAGTCACGAATGAACATAATGATACATTATCACAGTGTAAAGTGACGAGAAGACTCACCATTGAGCATAATGATATATTATCACTAGGTAAAGTAACGAGGGGTGTCACAACTAAACATAATAATATATTATCACAGCGTAAAGTGACGAGGGTGTCACGACTGAACATATTGATATATTATCGCAGGGTAAAGTGACAAAAGGAGTCACAACTGAATATAATGATATATTACCAGAAAGTAAAGTGCCGAGGGGAGTCACAAATGAACATAATGATATATTATCACAGGGTAAAGTAAAGTAACGATTGAACATAATGGGAGTCACTAGGTAAAGTAAAGATAATATAATATATTATCGATGGGTAAAATGACGAGGGGGTCGCGACTGAACATATTGACATATTATCACAAAGTAAAGTGACGAGGTGAGTCACGACTGAACATATTGACATATTATCAAAAAGTAAAGTAACGAGGGGAGTCACGACTGAACATAATGATATATCATCACTAGGTAAAGTAACGAGGTGAGTCACGACTATACATAATGATATATTCTCACAGGGTAAAATAAAGATAGGAATCACAACATAACATAATGATATATTATAACAGGGTAAAGTGAGAAGGTTAGTCACGACTGAACATAATGATATATTATCGCTAAGTAAAGTGACGAGGAAAGTCACGACTGAACATAATGATATATTATCGCAGGGTAAAGTGACGAGGGGAGTCACAACTGAACATAATGATACATTATCACAAAATAAAGTGACGACGGGTGTCACAACTAAACATAATGATATATTATCACAGGTTAAAGTGACGATGGGTGTCACGAGTGAACATAATGATATATTATCAAAGGGTAAAGTAAAGAGGGGAGTCACAACTGAACATAATGATAAATTATAACAAAGTATAGTGAAGAGAGGAGTCACGACTGCATATAATGATATATTATCACAGCGTAAAGTGAAAAAAGGAATCACAAATGAACATAATGATATATTATCACAGCGTAAAGTAAAAAACGGAATCACAAATGAACATAATGATATATTATCACAAGGTAAAATGACGAGAAGACTCAAGACTGAGTATAATGATATATTATCACTAGGTAAGAAAACAAGGGGAGTCACAACTAAACATAATATTATATTATCACAAAGTAAAGTGACGAAGGGAGTCACGACTCAACATATTGATATATTATCGCAGGGTAAAGTGACAAAAGGAGTCACAACTGAATATAATGATATATTACCAGAGGGTAAAGTGACGAGGGGAGTCATAAATGAACATAATGATATATTAACACAGGTAAAGTGACGAGGGAGTCACGACTGAACATAATGATATATTATTACTAAATAAAGTAACGAGAGGAGTCACGACTCAACATATTGATATAGTATCGCAGGGTAAAGTGACAAAGGAGTCATAACTGAATATAATGATATAGTACCAAAGGGTAAAGTGACGAGGGGAGTCACAAATGAACATAATAATACATTATCACAGGGTAAAGTGACGAGAAAACTCACGATTGAGCATAATGATATATTATCACAGCGTAAAGTGAAAAACGGAATCACAAATGAACATAATGATATATTATACTGAACATAATGATATATTATCACAGGGTAAAGTGACAAGGGGAGTCACGACTAAACATAATGATATATTATCACAAAGTAAAGTAAAGATAGGAATCAGAACTGAACCCAATGATATATTATAACAGGGTAAAGTGAGGAGGGGAGTCACGACTGAAAATAATGATATATATCACAGGGTAAAGTGAAGAGGTTAGTCACAACTGAACATAATGATATATTATCACAAAGTAAAGTGACGAGAAGACTCACGATTGAGCATAATGATATATTATCACAGGGTAAAGTAACGAGGGGAGTCACAACGAAACATAATAATATATTATCACAGGGTAAAGTGACGAAGGGAGTCACGACTCAACATAATGATTTATTATCAGAAGTAAAGTGACTAAGGAAGTCACGACTAAACATAATGATATATTATCACTAGTTAAAGTGAGTAGGGGATTCACAATTGAACATAATGATATATTATCAAAAAGTAAAGTGACGAGGGGAGTCCCGACTGAACATAATGATATATTATCACAAATTAAAGTGACGAGAAGTGTCACAACTAAACATAATGATATATTATCACAGTGTAAAGTGTCGAGGGGAGTCACAAATGAACATAATGATATATTATCACAGGGTAAAGTGACGAGAAGACTCACGATTGAGCATAATGATATATTTTCACTAGGTAAAGTAACGAGGGGAGTCACAACTAAACATAATAATATATTATCACAGCGTAAAGTGACGAGGGTGTCATGACTCAACATATTGATATATTATCGCAGGGTAAAGTGACAAAAGGAGTCACAACTGAATATAATGATATATTACCAGAGGGTAAAGTGACGAGGGGTGTCATAAATGAACATAATGATATATTAACACAGGTAAAGTGACAAGGGGAGTCCCGACTGAACATAATGATATATTATTACTAAATAAAGTAACGAGAGGAGTCACGACTCAACATATTGATATATTATCGCAGGGTAAAGTGACAAAGGAGTCATAACTGAATATAATGATATAGTACCAGAGGGTAAAGTGACGAGGGGAGTCACAAATGAACATAATGATACATTATCACAGGGTAAAGTGACGAGAAGACTCACGATTGAGCATAATGATATATTATCACAAAGTAAAATGACGAGACGGATCAGAACTGAACATAATGATATATTATTACAGGGTAATGTGACAAGGGGAGTCACGACTAAACATAATGATATATTATAACAAAGTAAAGTAAAGATAGGAATCACAACTGAACCCAATGATATATTATAACAGGGTAAATTGAGGAGGGGAGTCACGACTGAAAATAATGATATATATCACAGGGTAAAGTGAAGAGGTTAGTCACAACTTAACATAATAATATTATATCACAGGGTAAAGTGACGAGAAGAGTCACGACTATACATAATGATATATTATCACAGGGTAAAGTGACGAGGGGAGTCACAACTGAACATAATGATATATTATCAGAAATTAAAGTGACGAGGGGTGTGACAACTGAACATAATGATATATTATCACAGGGTAAAGAGACGAGGGGAGTCACGACTGAACATAATGATATATTATCACAGCGTAAAGTGACGAGGGTGTCATGACTCAACATATTGATATATTATCGCAGGGTAAAGTGACAAAAGGAGTCACAACTGAATATAATGATATATTACCAGAGGGTAAAGTGACGAGGGGTGTCATAAATGAACATAATGATATATTAACACAGGTAAAGTGACGAGGGGAGTCCCGACTGAACATAATGATATATTATTACTAAATAAAGTAACGAGAGGAGTCACGACTCAACATATTGATATATTATCGCAGGGTAAAGTGACAAAGGAGTCATAACTGAATATAATGATATAGTACCAGAGGGTAAAGTGACGAGGGGAGTCACAAATGAACATAATGATACATTATCACAGGGTAAAGTGACGAGAAGACTCACGATTGAGCATAATGATATATTATCACAAAGTAAAATGACGAGACGGATCAGAACTGAACATAATGATATATTATTACAGGGTAATGTGACAAGGGGAGTCACGACTAAACATAATGATATATTATCACAAAGTAAAGTAAAGATAGGAATCACAACTGAACATAATGATATATTATAACAGGGTAAAGTGAGGAGGGAGTCACGACTGAAAATAATGATATATATCACAGGGTAAAGTGAAGAGGTTAGTCACAACTTAACATAATAATATTATATCACAGGGTAAAGTGACGAGAAGAGTCACGACTATACATAATGATATATTATCACAGGGTAAAGTGACGAGGGGAGTCACAACTGAACATAATGATATATTATCAGAAAGTAAAGTGACGAGGGGTGTGACAACTGAACATAATGATATATTATCACAGGGTAAAGTGACGAGGGGAGTCACGACTGAACATAATGATATATTATCACTAGGTAAAGTAACGAGGAGAGTCACAACTAAACATAATGATATATTATCAGAGGGTAAAGTGACAAGGGGAGTCACAAATGAACATAATGATATATTATCACAAGGTAAAGTGACGAGAACACTCACTATTGAGCATAATGATATATTATCACTAGGTAAAGTAACGAGGGAGTCACAACTAAACATAATAATATATTATCACAGGGTAAAGTGACGAGGGGAGTCACGACTCAACATAATGATATATTATCAGAAGTAAAGTGACGAGGGAAGTCACGACTAAACATAATGATATATTATCACTAGTTAAAGTGAGTAGGGGATTCACGATTGAACATATTGACATATTATCAAAAATGTAAAGTGACGAGGAGTGTCACGACTGAACATAATGATATATTATCACTAGGTAAAGTAACGAGGGTAGTCACGATTAAACATAATGATATATTATAACAAGTAAAGTGACGAGTAGAGTCACGACTAAACATAATGATATATTATCACAGGGTAAAGTGACGAGGGCGTAACGACTGAACATAATAATATATTATCACTAAGTAAAGTGACGAGGAAAGTCACGACTGAACATAATGATATATTATAACAGGGAAAAGTGACGAGGGAAGTTACAACTGAACATAATGATATATTATCACAGGGTAAAGTGACGAGAAGAGTCACGACTAAACATAATGATATATTATCACAGGGTAAAGTGACGAGAAGAGTCACGACTAAACATAATGATATATTATCGCAGGGTAAAGTGACGAGGGGAGTCACAACTGAACATAATGATATATTATCACAAATTAAAGTGACGAGGGGTGTCACAACTAAACATAATGATATATTATCACAGTGTAAAGTGTCGAGGGGAGTCACGAATGAACATAATGATACATTATCACAGGGTAAAGTGACGAGAAGACTCACCATTGAGCATAATGATATATTATCACTAGGTAAAGTAACGAGGGGTGTCACAACTAAACATAATAATATATTATCACAGCGTAAAGTGACGAGGGAGTCACGACTGAACATAATGATATATTATCGCAGGGTAAAGTGACAAAAGGAGTCACAACTGAATATAATGATATATTACCAGAAAGTAAAGTGCCGAGGGGAGTCACAAATGAACATAATGATATATTATCGCAGGGTAAAGTGACGAGGAGAGTCACGATTGAGCATAATGATATATTATCACTAGGTAAAGTAACGAGGGGAGTCACAACTAAATATAATAATATATTATCGATGGGTAAAATGACGAGGTGAGTCACGACTGAACATATTGACATATTATCAAAAAGTAAAGTAACGAGGGGAGTCACGACTGAACATAATGATATATCATCACTAGGTAAAGTAACGAGGTGAGTCACGACTAAACATAATGATATATTCTCACAGGGTAAAATAAAGATAGGAATCACAACATAACATAATGATATATTATAACAGGGTAAAGTGAGAAGGTTAGTCACGACTGAACATAATGATATATTATCGCTAAGTAAAGTGACGAGGAAAGTCACGACTGAACATAATGATATATTATCGCAGGGTAAAGTGACGAGGGGAGTCACAACTGAACATAATGATATATTATCACAAAATAAAGTGACGAGGGTGTCACAACTAAACATAATGATATATTATCACAGGTTAAAGTGACGATGGGAGTCACGAGTGAACATAATGATATATTATCAAAGGGTAAAGTAAAGAGGGGAGTCACAACTGAACATAATGATATATTATAACAAAGTAAAGTGAAGAGAGGAGTCACGACTGCATATAATGATATATTATCACAGCGTAAAGTGAAAAAGGAATCACAAATGAACATAATGATATATTATCACAGCGTAAAGTAAAAAACGGAATCACAAATGAACATAATGATATATTATCACAAGGTAAAATGACGAGAAGACTCAAGACTGAGTATAATGATATATTATCACTAGGTAAGAAAACAAGGGGAGTCACAACTAAACATAATATTATATTATCACAAAGTAAAGTGACGAAGGGAGTCACGACTCAACATATTGATATATTACCGCAAGGTAAAGTGACAAAAGGAGTCTCAACTGAATATAATGATATATTACCAGAGGGTAAAGTGACGAGGGGAGTCATAAATGAACATAATGATATATTAACACAGGTAAAGTGACGAGGGGAGTCCCGACTGAACATAATGATATATTATTACTAAATAAAGTAACGAGAGGAGTCACGACTCAACATATTGATATAGTATCGCAGGGTAAAGTGACAAAGGAGTCATAACTGAATATAATGATATAGTACCAAAGGGTAAAGTGACGAGGGGAGTCACAAATGAACATAATAATACATTATCACAGGGTAAAGTGACGAGAAAACTCACGATTGAGCATAATGATATATTATCACAGCGTAAAGTGAAAAACGGAATCACAAATGAACATAATGATATATTATCACAAAGTAAAATGACGAGAGGAATCAGAACTGAACATAATGATATATTATTACAGGGTAATGTGACAAGGGGAGTCACGACTAAACATAATGATATATTATCACAAAGTAAAGTAAAGATAGGAATCACAACTGAACCCAATGATATATTATAACAGGGTAAAGTGAGGAGGGGAGTCACGACTGAAAATAATGATATATATCACAGGGTAAAGTGAAGAGGTTAGTCACAACTGAACATAATGATATATTATCACAAAGTAAAGTGACGAGAAGACTCACGATTGAGCATAATGATATATTATCACAGGGTAAAGTAACGAGGGGAGTCACAACGAAACATAAAAATATATTATCACAGGGTAAAGTGACGAGGGGAGTCACGACTCAACATAATGATTTATTATCAGAAGTAAAGTGACGAAGGAAGTCACGACTAAACATAATGATATATTATCACTAGTTAAAGTGAGTAGGGGATTCAGAATTGAACATATTGACATATTATCAAAAAGTAAAGTGACGAGGGGAGTCCCGACTGAACATAATGATATATTATCACAGGGTAAAGTGACGAGACGACTCACGATTGAGCATAATGGTATATTTTCACAAGGTAAAGTAACGAGGGGAGTCACAACTAAACATAATAATATATTATCACAGGGTAAAGTGACGAGGGTGTCACGACTCAACATATTGATATATTATCGCAGGGTAAAGTGACAAAAGGAGTCACAACTGAATATAATGATATATTACCAGAGGGTAAAGTGACGAGGGGAGTCACAAATCAACATAATGATACATTATCACAGGGTAAAGTGACGAGAAGACTCACGATTGAGCATAATGATATATTATCACAGGGTAAAGTGACGAGGGGAGTCACAACTGAACATAATGATATATTATCACAAAGTAAAGTGACGAGGGGTGTCACATCTGAACATAATGATATATTATCACAGGGTAAAGTGACGAGGAGAGTCACGATTGAGCATAATGATATATTATCTCTAGGTAAAGTAACGAGGGGAGTCACAACTAAATATAATAATATATTATCGAAGGGTAAAATGATGAAAGGGTCACGAATCAACATATTGATATATTATCACAGGGTAAAAGGACGAGAAGAGTCACGACTAAACATAATGATATATTATCACAGGGTAAAGTGACAAGGGGGTAATGACTGAACATAATAATATATTATCACTAAGTAAAGTGACGAGGAAAGTCACGACTGAACATAATGATATATTGTAACAGGGTAAAGTGACGAGGGAAGTCACAACTGAACATAATGATATATTATCACAGGGTAAAGTGACGAGAAAAGTCACGACTAAACATAATGATATATTATCACAGGGTAAAGTGACGAGAAGAGTCACGACTAAACATAATGATAAATTATCACACGGTAAAGTGACGAGGTGAGTCACAACTGAATATAATGGTATATTACCAGAGGGTAAAGTGACGAGGGGAGTCACAAATCAACATAATGATACATTATCACAGGGTAAAGTGACGAGAAGACTCACGATTGAGCATAATGATATATTATCACAGGGTAAAATGACTAGGGGAGTCACAACTGAACATAATGATATATTATCACAAAGTAAAGTGACGAGGGGTGTCACATCTGAACATAATGATATATTATCACAGGGTAAAGTGACGAGGAGAGTCACGATTGAGCATAATGATATATTATCTCTAGGTAAAGTAACGAGGGGAGTCACAACTAAATATAATAATATATTATCGAAGGGTAAAATGATGAAAGGGTCACGAATCAACATATTGATATATTATCACAGGGTAAAAGGACGAGAAGAGTCACGACTAAACATAATGATATATTATCACAGGGTAAAGTGACTAGGGGAGTCACAACTGAACATAATGATATATTATCACTAGGTAAAGTAACGAGGGGAGTCACAACTAAATATAATAATATATTATCGAAGGGTAAAATGACGAGGGGGTCACGAATCAACATATTGATATATTATAAAAGTAAAGTAAAGATAGGAATCACAACTCAACCTAATGATATATTATAACAGAGTAAAGTGAGGTGGGGAGTCACGACTGAAAATAATGATATATTATCACAGGGTAAAGTGACGAGAAGAGTCACGACTAACATAATGATATATTATCACAGGGTAAAGTGACGAGGGGAGTCAAAACTGAACATAATGATATATTATCAGAAAGTAAAGTGACGAGGGGTGTCACAACTGAACATAATGATATATTATCACAGGGTAAAGTGACGAGGGGAGTCACAACTAAACATAATAATATATCATTTGAGGGTAAAGTCAAAAGGGGAGTCACAAATGAACATAATGATATATTATCACAGGGTAAAGTGACGAGGGGAGTCACGACTCAACATAATGATATATTATCAGAAATAAAGTGACGAGGGAAGTCACGACTAAACATAATGATATATTATCACTAGTTAAAGTGAGTAGGGGATTCACGATTGAACATATTGACATATTTTTAAAAAGTAAAGTGACGAGGGGTGTCACGACTGAAGATAATGATATATTATCACTAGGTAAAGTAACGAGGGGAGTCACGACTAAACATAATGATATATTATCACAGGCTAAAGTGACGAGGGGGTAACGACTGAACATAATAATATATTATCACTAAGTAAAGTGACGAGGAAAGTCAAGACTGAACATAATGATATATTATAACAGGGTAAAGTGACGAGGGAAGTTACAACTGAACATAATGATATATTATCACAGGGTAAAGTGACGAGAAGAGTCACGACTAAACATAATGATATATTATCACAGGGTAAAGTGACGAGAAGAGTCAAGACTAAACATAATGATATATTATCGCAGGGTAACGTGACGAGGGGAGTCACAACTGAACATAATGATATATTATCACAAATTAAAGTGACGAGGGGTGTCACAACTAAACATAATGATATATTATCACAGTGTAAAGTGTCGAGGGGAGTCACAAATGAACATAATGATATATTATCACAGGGTAAAGTGACGAGAAGACTCACGATTGAGCATAATGATCTATTATCACTAGGTAAAGTAACGAAGGGAGTCACAACTAAACATAATAATATATTATCACAGCGTAAAGTGACGAGGGTGTCACGACTCAACATATTGATATATTATCGCAGGGTAAAGTGACAAAAGGAGTCACAACTGAATATAATGATATATTACCAGAGGGTAAAATGACGAGGGGAGTCATAAATAAACATAATGATATATTAACACAGGTAAAGTGACGAGGGGAGTCCCGACTGAACATAATGATATATTATTACTAAATAAAGTAACGAGAGGAGTCACGACTCAACATATTGATATATTATCGCAGGGTAAAGTGACAAAGGAGTCATAACTGAACATAATGATATAGTACCAGAATGTAAAGTGACGAGGGGAGTCACAACTGAACATAATGATATATTATCACAAATTAAAGTGACGAGGGGTGTCACAACTGAACATAATGATATATTATCACAGGGTAAAGTGACGAGGAGAGTCACGATTGAGCATAATGATATATTATCACTAGGTAAAGTAACGAGGGGAGTCACAACTAAATATAATAATATATTATCGAAGGGTAAAGTGACGAGGGGGTCACGAATCAACATATTGATATATTATCACAAAGTAAAATGACGAGACGAATTAGAACTGAACATAATGATATATTATTACAGGGTAATGTGACAAGGGGAGTCACGACTAAACATAATGATATATTATCACAAAGTAAAGTAAAGATAGGAATCACAACTGAACCCAATGATATATTATAACAGGGTAAATTGAGGAGGAGAGTCACGACTGAAAATAATGATATATATCACAGGGTAAAGTGAAGAGGTTAGTCACAACTTAACATAATAATATTATATCACAGGGTAAAGTGACGAGAAGAGTCACGACTAAACATAATAATATATTATCGCAGGGTAAAGTGACGAGGGGAGTCACAACTGAACATAATGATATATTATCACAAATTAAAGTGACGAGGGGTGTCACAACTAAACATAATGATATATTTTTAGAAATTAAAGTGACGATGGGTGTCACAACTGAACATAATGATATATTATCACAGGGTAAAGTGACGAGGGGAGTCACGACTGAACATAATGATATATTATCACTAGGTAAAGTAACGAGGGGAGTCACAACTAAACATAATAATATATCATCAGAGGGTAAAGTCACAAGGGGAGTCACAAATGAACATAATGATATATTATCACAAGGTAAAGTGACGAGAACATTCACTATTGAGCATAATGATATATTATCACTAGGTAAAGTAACGAGGGACGTCACAACTAAACATAATAATATATTATCAAAGGGTAAAGTGACGAGGGGAGTCACGACTCAACATAATGATATATTATCAGAAGTAAAGTGACGAGGGAAGTCACGACTAAACATAATGATATATTATCACTAGTTAAAGTGAGAGGGGAGTCACGATTGAACATAATGATATATTATCAAAAATGTAAAGTGACGAGGGGGAGTCACGACTGAACATAATGATATATTATCACTAGGTAAAGTAACGAGGGTAGTCACGACTAAACATAATGATATATTATAACAAGTAAAGTGACGAGTAGAGTCACGACTAAACATAATGATATATTATCACAGGGTAAAGTGACGAGGGCGTAACGACTGAACATAATAATATATTATCACTAAGTAAAGTGACGAGGAAAGTCACGACTGAACATAATGATATATTATCACAGTGTAAAGTGTCGAGGGGAGTCACAAATGAACATAATGATATATTATCACAGGGTAAAGTGACGAGAAGAGTCACGATTGAACATAATGATATATTATCACAGTGTAAAATGACTAGGGGAGTCACAACTGAACATAATGATATATTATCACAAAGTAAAGTGACAAGGGGTGTCACAACTGAACATAACGATATATTATCACTAGGTAAAGTAACGAGGGGAGTCACAACTAAATATAATAATATATTATCGAAGGGTAAAATGACTAGGAGGTCACGAATCAACATATTGATATATTATCACAAAGTAAAGTAAAGATAGGAATCACAACTGAACCTAATGATATATTATAACAGGGTAAAGTTATGAGGGGAGTCACGACTGAAAATAATGATATATTATCACAGGGTAAAGTGAAGAGGGTTAGTCACAACTTAACATAATAATATATTATCACAGGGTAAAGTGACGAGAAGAGTCACGACTATACATAATGATATATTATAACAGGGTAAAGTGACGAGGGGAGTCACAACTGAACATAATGATATATTATCAGAAAGTAAAGTGACGAGGGGTGTCACAACTGAACATAATGATATATTATCACAGGGTAAAGTGACGAGGGGAGTCACGACTGAACATAATGATATATTATTACTAAATAAAGTAACGAGAGGAGTCACGACTCAACATATTGATATATTATCGCAGGGTAAAGTGACAAACGAGTCATAACTGAACATAATGATATAGTACCAGAGGGTAAAGTGACGAGGGGAGTCACAAATAAACATAATGATACATTATCACTGGGTAAAGTGACGAGAAGACTTACGATTGAGCATAATGATATATTATCACAGGGTAAAGTGACGGGGGGAGTCACAACTGAACATAATGATATATTATCACAAAGTAAAGTGACGAGGGGTGTCACAACTGAACATAATGATATATTATCACAGGGTAAAGTGACGAGGAGAGTCACGATTGAGCATAATGATATATTATCACTAGGTAAAGTAACGAGGGGAGTCACAACTAACTATAATAATATATTATCGAAGGGTAAAGTGACGAGGGGGTCACGAATCAACATATTGATATATTATCACAAAGTAAAATGACGAGACGCATCAGAACTGAACATAATGATATATTATTACAGAGTAATGTGACAAGGGGAGTCACGACTAAACATAATGATATATTATCACAAGGTAAAGTAAAGATAGGAATCACAACTGAACCCAATGATATATTATAACAGGGTAAAGTGAGGAGGAAAGTCACGACTGAAAATAATGATATATATCACAGGGTAAAGTGAGGAGGTTAGTCACAACTTAACATAATAATATTATATCACAGGGTAAAGTGACGAGAAGAGTCACGACTATACATAATGATATATTATCACAGGGTAAAGTGACGAGGGGAGTCACAACTGAACATAATGATATATTATCAGAAAGTAAAGTGACGAGGGGTGTCACAACTGAACATAATGATATATTATCACAGGGTAAAGTGACGAGGGGTGTCACGACTGAACATAATGATATATTATCACTAGGTAAAGTAACGAGGGGAGTCACAACTAAACATAATAATATATTATCAGAGGGTAAAGTCACAAGGGGAGTCACAAATGAACATAATGATATATTATCAGAAGTAAAGTGACGAGGGAAGTCACGACTAAACATAATGATATATTATCACTAGGTAAAGTAACGAGGGGAGTCACGATTAAACTTAATGATATATTATCACAAGTAAGGTGACGAGTAGAGTCACGACTAAACATAATGATATATTATCACAGGGTAAAGTGACGAGGGCGTAACGACTGAACATAATAATATATTATCACTAAGTAAAGTGACGAGGAAAGTCACGACTGAACATAATGATATATTATAACAGTGTAAAGTGACGAGGGAAGTTACAACTGAACATAATGATATATTATCACATGGTAAAGTGACGAGAAGAGTCACGACTAAACATAATAATATATTATCGCAGGGTAAAGTGACGAGGGGAGTCACAACTGAACATAATGATATATTATCACAAATTAAAGTGACGAGGGGTGTCACAACTAAACATAATGATATATTATCACAGTGTAAAGTGTCGAGGGGAGTCACAAATGAACATAATGATACATTATCACAGGGTAAAGTGACGAGAAGACTCACGATTGAGCATAATGATATATTATCACTAGGTAAAGTAACGAGGGGAGTCACAACTAAACATAATAATATATTATCACAGCGTAAAGTGACGAGGGTGTCACGACTTAACATATTGATATATTATCGCAGGGTAAAGTGACAAAAGGTGTCACAACTGAATATAATGATATATTACCAGAAAGTAAAGTGCCGAGGGGAGTCACAAATGAACATAATGATATATTATCACAGGGTAAAGTGAAGAGAAGACTCACGATTGAGCATAATGATATATTATCACTAGGTAAAGTAACGAGGGGAGTCACAACTAAATATAATAATATATTATCATAGGTTAAAGTGACGAGGGGAGTCACGAATCAACATATTGATATACTATCACAAAGTAAAGTGACGAGGGGTGTCACAACTGAAGGTAATGATATATCATCACAGGGTAAAGTGACAAGGGGAGTCACAACTTAACATAATGATATATTATCACAGGGTAAAGTGAGGAGGGGAGTCACGACTGAAAATAATGATATATATCACAGGGTAAAGTGAAGAGGTTAGTCACAACTTAACATAATAATATATTATGACAGGGTAAAGTGACGAGAAGAGTCACGACTAAATATAATGATATATTATCACAGGGTAAAGTGACGAGGGGAGTCACAACTGAACATAATGATATATTATCACAAAGTAAAGTGACGATGTGTGTCACAACTGAACGTAATGATATATTAACACTATGTAAAGTGAGAAGGGGAGTCACGATTGAACATATTGACATATTATCACAAAGTAAAGTTTCGAGGTGAGTCACAACTGAATATAATGATATATTATAACAAAGTAAATTGACGAGGGGAGTCACGACTGAACATAATGATATGATATCACTAAGTAAAGTGACGAGGGGAGTCACGACTGAACATAATGATATATTATCACAAAGTAAAGTGACGAGGGGAGTCACGACTAAACATAATGATATATTATCACAGGGTAAAGTGACGAGGGGAGTCACAACTGAACATAATGATATATTATCACTGGGTAAAGTGACGAGAAGAGTCACGACTAAACATAATGATATATTATCAGAGGGTAAAGTGACAAAAGGAGTCACAACTGAATATAATGATATATTACCAGAGGGTAAATTGACGAGGGGAGTCACAAATTAACATAATGATATATTATCACAGGGTAAAGTAAAGGGGAGTCACAAATGAACATAATGTTATATTATCACAGGGTAAAGTGACGAGGGGAGTCACGACTCAACATATTGATATATTATCGCAGGGTAAAGTGACAAAAGGAGTCACAACTGAATATAATGATATATTACCAGAGGGTAAAGTGACGAGGGGAGTCATAAATGAACATAATGATATATTGTCACAGGGTAAAGTGACGAGAAGACTCACGATTGAGCATAATGATATATTATCACTAGGTAAAGTAACGAGGGGAATCACAACTAAATATAATAATATATTATCATTGGGTAAAGTGACGAGGAGAGTCGCGAATCAACATATTGTTATACTATCACAAAGTAAAGTGACGAGGGGTGTCACAACTGAACATAATGATATATTATCACAGGGTAAAGTGACGAGGGGAGTTACGACTGAACATAATGATATATTATCACTAGGTAAAGTAACGAGGGGAGTCACAACTAAACATAATAATATATCATCAGAGGGTAAAGTCACAAGGGGAGTCACAACTGAACATAATGATTTTTTATAACACGGTAAAATGGCGAGAGGAGTCACAACAGAACATAATGATATATTAACACTAGGTAAAGTAAGGAGGGGAATCACGACTGAACATAATGATATATTATCACTATGTAAAGTAACGAGGGGAGTCACAACTAAACATAATAATATATCATCACAGGGTAAAGTGACAAGGGGAGTCACAACTTAACATAATGATATATTATCACAGAGCAAAGTAAAGAGGGGAGTCACTACTGAACATAATGATATATTAACACTATGTAAAGTTTCGAGGGGAGTCACGATTGAACATATTGACATATTATCACAAAGTAAAGTGACGAGGGGAGTTACGACTGAACATAATGATATATTATCACAAAGTAAAGTGAGGAGGGGAGTCACAACTGAACATAATGATATATTATCACAGGGTAAAGTGACGAGAAGAGTCACGACTAAACATAATGATATTTTATCACAGGGTAAAGTGACAAAAAAAGTCACAACTATTATAATGATATATTACCAGAGGGTACATTGACGAGGTGAGTCACAACTTTACATAATAATATATTATCACAGGGTAAAGTGACGAGGGGAGTCACGACTCAACATATTGATATATTATCACAAAGTAAAGAGACCAGAGGAATCACAACTGTACATAATGATATATTATCACAGGGTAATGTGACGAGGGATTCGCGACTAAACATAATGATATATTATCACAGGGTAAAGTGACGAGGGGTGTCGCAACTGAACATAATTATATATTATCACAGAATAAAGTGACGAGGGGAGTCACATCTGAACATAATGATATATTGTCACAAAGTAAAGTGACGAGGGGAGTAACGACTGAACATAATGATATATTATCACTAAGTAAAGTGACGAGGGTGTCACGACTAAACATAATGAAATATTATCACAGGGTAAAGTGACGAGAAGAGTCACGACTAAACATAATGATATATTATCACAGGGTAAAGTGACAAAAGGAGTCACAACTGAATATAATGATATATTATCATAGGGTAAAGTGACGAGGGGAGTCACAAATGAACATAATGATATATTATTCCAGGGTAATGTGACAAAAGGTGTCACAACTGAATATAATGATATGTTATCACAGGGTAAAGTGACGAGAGGAATCAGAACTGAACATAATGATATATCATAACAGAGTAAAATGACGAGGGGAGTCACAACTGAATATAATGATATATTATCACCGGGTAAGGTGACGAGTGGAGTCACGACTGAACATGTTGATATATTATCACAAGGTAAAGTCACGAGGGGATTCATGACTAAACGTAATGATATATTATCACAGGGTAATGTGACGAGAAGAGTCACGACTGAACTTAATGATATATTATCACAGCGTAAAGTGACGAGAAGAGTCACGACTGAACTTAATGATATATTATCATAGGGTAAAGTGACGAGGGGAGTCAATACTGAACATAATGATATATTATCACATGGTAAAGTGACGAGAGGAGTCGCAAGTGAACATAATGATATATTATCACAGGTTAAAGTGACGAAGGGAGTCACAACTGAACATAATGATATATTATCACAATGTAAAGTGACGAGGGGAATCACGACTGAACATAATGATATATTATCACTAGGTAAAGTAACGAGGGGAGTCACAACTAATGATAAGAATATATGATCACAGGGTAAAGTGACAAGGGGAGTCAAAATTGAACATAATGACATATTATCACAGGGTAAAGTGACGAGGGGAGTCACAACTGAACATAATGATATATTATCACTGGGTAAAGTGACGAGGGGAGTCACGACTGAACATAATGATATATTAGCACTAGGTAAAGTAACGAGGGGAGTCACAACTAAACATAATAATATGTTATCACAGTGTATAGTGACTAGGTGAGTCACGACTGAACATAACGATATATTATCACGGGGTAAAGTGACAAGGGGAGTCTCGACTGAACATATTGATATATTATCACAATGTAAATTGACGAGGGGAGTCACGGCTGAATCTAAACACGCGCTAAAGTTAAAATTTATGTTTGAAAAATATTCACAAATAAGTTTCAGTAGGAAAGTCTCTGTTAATGATTAAATAGTGGACTTCTTGTGTTATTATCCCTCTGATTAAATAGTGGACTTTCTGTGTTATTATCCCTTTGATTAAATATTGGACTTCCTCTGTTATTATCCCTCGAAAGCTGTTCCTCTGAAGACGAAAACAACCGAGGCTTGTACGTGTGACTTCAGTTGTCCTGACCAATGGTCAGAGTTACGTATCTCTATTAGTTGTGTTAACAGGGGAAACCTTGATATGACTTGAATTATTCTTTCTACAGCCATAAAAAGGGTTAAACTCAGTGATTTTAAAATTAAAAAATTAAAAAAAAAATTAAAAATTTTTACTTAAGTATTCTGCAGTGAGAAATACGTTTGTCTTTGTTTGTTTTTTCTTCTTACATAACCAGACAACTTTCTGTTAAAACTCCTCACGCTCCGATGTTTTCCCTCAGTGAATCGTCTTGTTTAAAAATTAACCATCAACCCATCCGATAATCTTGTCACACTGTTTAGTGAAGCTTCTTGTGTTCGTTCATTCAGAAACAACAACCTTCATTTCTCCTCGCACTCTCGTGGAGAAGGGCTGTTCCAGCTAATCAAATTTCAGTATTTGGAAACCACTTCTAGTTATTGGGCGTCGGATTACAGGAGCCGTGACAGCTGGTCAGACCAGTTTGCGAGCACTTGAGGAGGTAAAGATGTTGAATCAGTGGTCAAACGCCGTGTTTCATTCGCGCCCAATTCTCCGAACCCTTAAAGATATACGTTTATCACGTTTATTTGTCCGAGATGTGAAATTGACTGTGACAATGAACATTTAATGGATGTTGGAAGAGGATTTTCAGATAAAACTTGGAATATAAAATCCAAATTGCCTTTTTAAGGACATCTTTAGTCTCGTGAGTGGAGTAAGGGAGTTAAAATGTTTTGATTTTTTCTCCTTTATCTTCCATAACGTTTCGTCGTCAGTACTTTTAAAAGAGCTGTTACCAAAACGACGAGAAATTGTCGTTTGTTTCTAGAAGTTTATCGTTAAGAAGACAAGTTTTCAGGATGTCAGAAAGACAATGGTTTGTAGAAGAAATATGAAGGTTTGAATCGATTGAATCATCGCACAATACTTAAAATTGTTAGAGTTTGTTAACCCTTACTTCGTAGAGGTACTTGTTACAAAGTTAGGATTGCAGGGCGATATGCTATTATCTTAAGTCAACATTTGATGTAGGCGTAAATCATGTGCTTATTGGTGATTAGAAACGACCTCTAGTGACGTGAATTTATTTGTTATGACACTTGAAAACTTAATAATACCCATTGGTTAATTGTGTCATTATTATTTCGTCTCACGATATATTTCAAAGATATAAGGTTTTATCGCTGGAAAAATAGCCAGTATCTAGCCTCGACAACAGAACTTTATCAAGCATTATTTAAACGTTAATAATCTCGACACAGGGCTATGTTCAACGAGGACTTGATCAAAATCAACCCATAAAGAAGGCAAAAGATATTTCGAAGTTTACCTTGACTTCAGCAACTTGAGACTAAACCGAATGTTTTTATTGTACAACTTTATAAACAGAACTTCTGAGGAAACACGTTTTTGTTTGTGATTTTTACTCAAGTAGTTCTGTTTTCGTCGACAACACCACCAAAAATATTTTAAAACACGCACGCAGAGAAGCGACTGGGTATTCGAGTTTTTGGCGTGCGTGTGTGCTCGTGTTTTTTTGTTGTTGTTTTCCTGTTTAGGGCAGAAACTGGCCAGACTATGATAAGATCGTAATCCAAGACAACTAAACAACCAATAAGCGATGAGTGAATCACACCGTATGTGAATATATCTTTATACAATTGATATAAATACCAAACACAGAAACAGTTTAGATTCTCTCTTCATTTATGTATATATATACAATATTTTCAATATTTTTTTTTCCAAAAGTGTTTGTTTGATTGTTTTCGAATTTCGCGCAAAACTACGCGAGAGTTATTTGCGCTAGCCATCCCTAATTTAGCAATGTAAGGCTAGAGGGAAGGCACCTAGTCATCACTACCCACCGCCAACTCTTGGGATACTCTTTTACCAACGAATAGTGGGATTGATCGTAACAATATAACGCCCCCACGGTTGAAAGGACGAGCATGTTTGGTGCGACGGGGATTCGAACCCGCGACCCTCAAATTACGTCTCGAACGCCTTGACCCATCTGGCCATGCCGGGGCCTTTTCCAGAATGCTGTGCAATAAATAAACAGTTTTTCTTTTAAACGGATCATTAATTATACAATATTCAGAAATAAAAAACCAACTTATATTTGAGCAGGACGTTTGTATAGCACAGTTAACCCTTGTGTGGCTTTATGCGAATGACCGAAACTAGTCAAACCAAATCAACGAATGTTATCACATGAATGTTAAGGCTGTTGTAGGTACATTGTCCCAATACCTTATTCTCACTTACCGAAATGTTTATATAAAATCATTCATATTTGTTCCAATGAGATATGGATTAATTTCACGTGCATAAGACCAGACATGGCCAGTTGGTTAGGGTACTCGACTCATAATCTGAGAGTCGCGGGTTCGAATCCCCGTCGCACCAAATATGCTCGCCCTTTCATCCGTGGGGGCGTTACTGTATGAGAGTCAGTTTCACTATTATCTGGTAAAAAGTAGCCCAAGAATTGGCGGTGGGTGATGATCACTAGTTGCCTTCCCTTTACTCTTACAGTGCTTAGCCCTTGTGTATATTCGAAACAAACAAACACATGATTAACACGTGTCACAGATACAATAAACATGCTTTTCAGCTCCAAAACAAAATAAAGTATTAACATGAAAATCCTGGATCGAAACTTGAATTTTTCTCTTCCCAGCTTCTTAAAAACTGAAAACATTTACCCTGCTATACCGAGTTCACTAAAACAACATTTAACCAAAAGATTTGCTTTAAATACAACTATGGTAGTTTATTAGTACGTGTTGCTAGTCTTTCACCTGGTGGCAATGTAAAAAAGATAATATTTGTGTGTGTTCTTAGTTATATTTAACTACCTACTATGCATACCTCTGAATCTGACGTTCTAGTATATATTTCATTTCTTTTGTTAAGTCGTAAATCTTAATATAGGGAGAGAACACCATATATAAATCTCTATTTTTATATCTATTTAATTACCTACTATGGCTACCTATAAACGTAGTATCCTAGCTTTCATTTAAGTCTCTTTTATCTTTACGATTTGATATCAGCTGTTTTCTTACAGTTTTCTACAGTTTATAAATGACTTTCCCATGTTTATGTTACTTGTACAGTGTATTTTCATTGTTAAATGTGATATATAATCTATTTATTTGGTTTGAAAAGGTTTTCGAAGGATAAATTCTGTTCATAGAGAGGTTATCACACGAGTTCTCCAGAAACAACTTGACGTAATACAACAGCTGTCCTTAAAATGTAAGAACAAAGGTTTAGTTTTACGTCCTACTTTCAGAATTAAACCACACTATTTAACATGCCATAGAAAGAAAGAAGGAAAAATACGGTAGAGTGTTTTATTATAATCCTATAGAATGTATTAGGTTCAAAAGTGAAATTGACACGAGTTTGTCATTTAACTCACGTGTTTTTTGTACATGCGCAAACAGAAAAAAACGAGTTGCACTCGGCTTTCGTTTGTTGCTCGTGTTAGAAAGCCCGTTCTATGAAACCGCATTTATTTAAGTGGTTAGGTTTTGTTTTCTAGATGCGTTCTTGTTTCAGAAAGTACTGTTATGGGGTCAAAAAACTAGTAACAAAGATTGTTTTATCTCTGAGATAATTACATACAACTTTTAACAATATTCACAAGTTCAACTCTCCGTGGGTCTAGTTTTCTTGCTCATTTATAGACACCCCCTCAATTTTTTTATGTCACTAATATATATATATATATATATCTCACACCGACTATTATTTTCATATTTACGCCATTGAGGAATTCTCCAGGAGCCACACAGGCTGGAAGGGCTATCGCTGATAACCTATTATCTGACTTAAAGGGTTAAGGCCAGTCTGTGTGAAATTAATACGCTAAAAGCTTCTAGCTTTGAACGGTAAGCCTCTTCATTTGCTTTCTTATTTGTATGCAAGCACTCAACTCGCATTTACCCGAGCGAGAATGAAATGCAAGGATGAGAGGCAGTCAACCAATCAGAGACAGGCAATTATTCTCTCTTAACGCCATGCTTGGAATTTGAAATACCACCACGTTCTCGAACGCCTCGTGCAAAGTTTTGTTTTCTTAGCACACTGATTTGCGATGGTTCTTCTTTTCAGTAGTACTCACATTTGTGTTACTTAAACTAATTAAAATGTAAAGTAGATTACTCTGACTTCTGCCGTATCTCTCTTTTTACCTTTTTTGTTAGCCTTGTTCAAGATTTTTACGTTAAGTCGAAAGGATAAAAATTGCACGTCATAAAGAGCTGCAACACAGAATGCGAAATAATAATAAAACTACATTAATTTCAAGCGTATATGTTATAGAAAAATAAAAAAATACTCTTCGGAGAGAAAATAATATAAAAATTGGAGTTTGAATTTGAAAAAAAATGCACTTGAAATAACCTCTTATATAATAATATAAAACATTTTAATTATTATTATCAATTATCAAATGAGTGACCGCTAGATGGCGTGATAATTAATTACATTTTGTTTTATATAGATATACATATACAGATAAGGCATCTAATAGCAAACGACTGTCAACAAATGTACTGGCATTACGTGGAAATAATTTTCAAATTAATTTTCAATTAAATATTTACTAATTCAGCCTTATACACTTATAATACAGCGAAATTAAAATAAACAACACGATTCCAAACGTTACTATGACAACCAGAATTGACAGTTTCTGTATACGTGTGTTAATTACACAAAAATAAAAGCTTTAGTAACATGCGAAGTTCGTAACTTCTATCACCAGATGGCAACATGAATACACTTATTTCATGTTTCAATCGTGAGATTAATTCAAGTAAGTAAAAGGAGATAATTTTGAACCTCTAAATAGAAACTGCCGTGAAACAAAAGTTGTTTGATTTCTCAAAAATCTTTTCTATTTTATATCACGTAAACCTAATCTGGTATTTATATTATCAAAGCTATCGCTGTTTGTTTTTTCTTTAAGTGATGAATACCAGCCTCGTGTTTAACAATTACTTCTTTCTTTTCTGTCTTGAGAGAGAAATTTAGAATAGGACTTTATTTGGATGCTTTTAAATTAAGTTTAAAATAATAGATATATTTATATATCACATTTAAACAGGTATTTGTTTGTTTGTTTTTGAAGTTTGCGCAAAGCTACTCGAGGGCTATCTACGCTAGCCGTCCCTAATTTAGCAGCCTAAGACTAGAGGGAAGGCAGCTAGTCATCTCCACACACTGCTAACTCTTGGGCTCGACTCGTAATCTGAGGGTCGCGAGTTCGAATCCCCCCTTGCATCAAACATGTGCGCCCTTTTAGCCGTGTAGGTATTATACAGTGACAGTCAATCCCACTATCCATTGGTAAAAGAGTAGCCCAAGAGTTGGCGGTGGGTGGTGACGACTAGCTGCCTTCTCTCTAGTCTTTCGCTGCTAGATTATGGACGACTAGCCCATATAGCCCTCGTGTAGTTTTGCGCGAAATTCAACAACCATGTTGTGAATAGAAAGTGATAGTTTTCTGGGTTTTTTACGAACTGGTAGGCTAAAGAGATAACAGTAAATTTGAGAAACCCTTGGATAACCATTAACCAACGAAATAGTGAGATTTGACTGTCACTCTTATAGCGTGCCCACAGTTTAATGTAACTAGTATTTTAAACAAGTTGTTAGCACATTGTAAATGAAAGAAAAGATAAAATTAGTTACAGATTTCTGACAGTTATGAGTAATGTCCATAAAATGAGCCAGGTTTTAAGAGATTCTTTGTTTTTGGATTTTGTCTGTCTGTTCACAACTTAATGTTGCACACTTATCAGAAAACAAAAGAAAAAAATGTTCACAACGTTGAATAAGGAAAGGAAATGTAAATTTGCATTTTCAGGAATCTGAGAAACAAAAGAAACACGTTTAAACCAATCTGATTCCACTGGACCAACATCAACTTCTCAGACGTACAGCGGCACCTATTGGTAAATAATACAAATAGCTACAAGCCGAGAAACGTTTTAGGTTTGTTCTGATTTTATTCTTACATTTAAAGAAAAAATATAACCAACAACTACTCCAATACTTTTTATTTTCTCTATTATTAATTTAAATATTTATTGTGACTCTACACCCCACCCCACCCCTGTTATGACTTTAAACCCATCTTATTTGGGGTCGTCTGTCTGGTGTTTTTATAGAACAAGATCAAGTGGCAGGCCAAGCCACCTACAATATGGAACGAGCATGTTCAGTAACCAAGATTCCAACTCGCGACCCTCGCATTACATGTCGAGCGTCCTAACCACCAGGCCGCGCCAGACCCGACCCTATATTGGTTACTTAAAATTGGAGTTTCTTGTCAGTTAATCCATCGAAGCTAAACAAAATTATTTTGATGTAGTCTTCACCAAGTTCTGCAGAGAGAGATAAAAACAAACAAACATTAGTTTGATGTTTCGTTTTTGTTTAGACCTACTTCTTATAAGCTAGTAATCTTAGGTTAGGCTAAAACAAATGCAAGAACGTTGTTTTGTTTGGTTTAAATGTAAAGTAAAATCCACATCTCACAAAAGAGACAAATAAGTCTTTGTGATATTTTTCGTTTCTGTTCAACTTCCCTTAAGATGATTTTTAATTAATTCACTTTTAACTTTTCTTATATTAGTGAAAAACAGACGTGCGTTTCCATAATTACGTGGCGAAAGAGTGAAAAGCGATAATAATGGAATTTTATTTCAACATACTTTGAATAAAACCACACTTTGTTAACATTCGTTATACTGTTCGAAGGTTCGTATTTTCTTAGCGTCTATTTTCAATTACTCCCTAGGCATATACAGTTTACGTATTTAAAATTAATCACAAATCTACACAATGCTTTGGTTTGTTTTTAATTTCGCGCAAAGCTACACGAGGGCTATCTGCGCTAGCCGTCCCTAATTTAGCAGTGTAAGACTAGAGGGAAGGCAGCTAGTCATCACCACCCACCGCCAACCTTTGAGCTACTCTTTTACTAACGAATAGTGGGATTGTCCAACAAATCATAATGCCATCACGGCTGAAAGGGCGAGCATGTTCGTGTGACGGATCGAGTGCCTTAACCATCTGGCCATCTACGGCCCAACACAATGGGCTATCTGCTCTCTGCTCACTAGAAATATTCCAAAGAAATTATCTTCTGTGTTATCCATCGAAATCATGTAATCCGTTTCAGGCAAAAAACGAACTCCTGAACCATTCCTCAAAGTAATCAGGACAAACATTATTATCCACGAGGTGAAGTCTATGGTTACGAAGAAGGACTTTATGACCCCCTCCCTTAGTAATTTTAAGAACTTCAGTGTAAAAGTAAGGAAGAATGCATAACAATACATGAACCACACAATGTCTGCTATAACCAGTGTCGACCAGACACCCACTACCAGAGATCACTAGTAATTATTTAGAAATGCAATATATATAATTAAATTACATGGAAAACAACTGTTTTGGCGTGGTGGCCCAGATTAAGTTCATATAGTATAATTTTTTTTTATCAGTTTTAGTATTTTGCACATCAGAATTTGGGTAAAGTTCAATAATAGATTTAATAACAAATTACATTTCATTTATTTCAAACTACTTATTGGTTTGTTCCTATCATTATTTATTTTCAGTTCTAGCAATATATTGTTCTTCTCTGTAGGTTTGGTTTGTGTTTTTCAGCTAATGCACTGGCAGTCTATTTATCTCTCTCCATATTTCCTACAATTTGAAGGTCGCGGGTTTGAACCTCTATCACCAAACATGCTCGTCCTTTCAGCTTTAGACGCATTTAATGTTACTGTCAATCCCACTCTTTGTTAGTAAAAAAGTAGCCCAAGAGGCGGCGGATGGTGATTACGAGCTGCCTTCCTTCTAGTTTACCACTGCTAAATTATGGACAGCTAAGACAGAGTGTTAATTAGATGTTTGATTTGTGCCAACCAAACTTTTGGCATTAGAGGTCATATGAAGGTCACGTCGAAAATGTTTAGTAGAAAGAACTAGCAAGTTCCCAGGAAAAAGAATGTAGATAGATAGTTGCTTATTGTTTGATCACTAAAAAGCTTTACATTTTCAAATTCGCTGAGCTGTCTGCACTGTGGTTGCCTGTGTGTCAAATCTCGAATTTTCACGTTGTAAGACTTCAGGCTTCTCTTTTAAAAGTTATAGTTTTCTCTGTTCATAAATATTATTTCACTAAATCACTTTTCTACACTGAGCAATGAAATTCAGTGTTTCTGTTGTAGGTGTAATTACATGGCAAAACATTAGTATATCATGTCTACAATATGCACACACAATAGTTGTTTATTAAAATACTAGATGGCAGGACAATCGACATGGTATTGTAAATTCTATTTTAATGTTAGGTAATTACTCTTGTAATAAATGCAATTAGGAGAAACATTTGTAAAGTGCAAATAACTAACTATAACAGATCTGGAACTTTTAAATTGAAGTTTAAATCGCATTTTTTTCAAAATTTATCGAAGTTAAACCACATGTATAAAAGTATTCCGCATTTCGGTTTTATGTTTAACACTCAAGCATTGTAAAAATAACAATAATTAATCATTCCCTTTATCTTCAATTATCGGCTTATTTATAGGATTTTGGTCATGAAACACATAAACAATAATTTTTAAAAATTTAAAACGTCGGAATGTCATAGTTACTATGTTTCACACCAGGTGAAAGCGTTTTCACCAGAAGAACCAATGTAACTATTGCATACAGGTATTTTCTGTTTAGCAAGAAAACCGTTCTCATGATTGAAATGTAATAATTAGTGGGTATAACTGTATTTTAAAATTACAAAAAACATATTATCGCATAAGTTTAGCTTATTCTACATATGTTGCATCACAGTTTGTAAATGTTTCATCTTTTATTTTATTGGTACATTTTAATCAATAATTTATCTTTTGTCTTATACTAAGAAGCTAATAATAATAAACCATAAAAGTGTCAAAGAAAATATTCAAGAAATACTAACAGACCTTTTTAAATCGATGTACATTCAAGAGATGGCGCTCATAGAAAGGAATGTGAACAAACCATTTTAAAACGCAGCATGGTTAAAACACGGTGATATAGGGTCTTGGGTCAGAAATTTTATGAAGTTATTATTTGTTGTTACACATTAAATTTATGAAATTGGTCCGTTTAAAACAATCCTCCTATAAAGTTTTCCATGATATTAAATGTACAAGGTCTGGAATGCATGGTATCATTAGTTTGATAGGATTGCTATTTATGATATTTTCTTCACCGGATCAGCGCTAAGTCTGATGGCTTATAACGCTAAAATACAGGCTTTGGAACAGCCCAGATAGCCTATTGTATAGCTATGTGCTTAAAAATAAACACACAACTAAAAAGGTAAGGATTACGAGGTTTGGTTAGCTAAAGATATATATATATATATACCAGATATTATACGTGATATAACTACTAGCGTCTTCATGTGTATCAATAACATAAGCATAAATAATTACATATACAGAGCTTTATTTTCGACATCCAAATAGTCTCAAACATTAATAAAATAATTATTTATGTATTCACTAGATGGCAGTAACATCGAATGGTAATATTTTTGATTTAAGGTTGTACAAAGAAACACGAAGGTTACATTTACATAGCGTTGTTTTGCTATTTTACTATGAAATATTCTTTGTATTTTTCTGTTACGTTCGAAAACACTTGTTTTGATCCAAAAATATAAAAATTTAAAAACAACTGTGTGATCAAATTGAAACATCAGAAAACATTGTAAACTGGCACGTCAGAGTTATAAAAATCAGGTTATGAGCTACGTTTCGAAAGCAATTTTTTTTTACCTCCAGCGCAGAGTAAGAATAAAAAAAATATTAGTCTCTCGTACAGAGTAAATGAATAAAGAACAACAAATATTTTTATCCCTTCTCTGGAATGTATTTTAAAATTGTTTACGATATCTATCCTAGAATTAGTCGTAAACAAATTGAGCTATCTCATAGATAGCGGTAAGTCTACGGACTTACGATGCTAAAATATGGGATTCATATCACCCGCTGTGGCCAAAGCTCAGGCTCTCCTACGTCCAATTGCGGAGTCCTTTCACAGCACGTTTGTCAGTGAGCAGACCAGGAAGTGTTGGGTCGTCACTAATTCCAAACCAATGACCACAAGGAAATAAACACCTTTATTTTATGTCTTACTGTGCATCAGTTATTTTCTTATTATACTTGTTTTAATAGAAAGTACAAAAGTTAAATAAAACAGATTTATTATCGCTTCCACTAAAACTTTAAAATGGGTAATTTTGACACTGGTTCCACTGTCCTTGCTGCTCTTTAGATTTTAATGTCCCGTTAAGTTTCTCTTAAAATTTGAATGTTGTTATAAAATGTACCTTAAATAAGAAGCTGGACAGTGGAGTATTTTGTTACATATAACTTTTCAAATGTATGAAATATAATAAATATTACTACGGTGATTTAAATTTGCCGTGATATATTTTCTATTATGCATTTCTTTAAAAGTCACGAATACGTGATGGTACGAACTGAACCGCAGCTGGTGTTTTCACTCTGAATCAAAAATACAATATTAATTAAGTATTAATTAAAATTAATATTAAGTAACTGGTGAACTTAGAACCATGTGACATTTGAATTAGAAATTAATATATTTAATTATTGTTTGTTTTGAAATATTTAAGTACAGTAGATACGTGGTTATATAATTTTATATGTAGTAGGGATATTGTTTTCTCTGAAAATTAGAGTGAAAATAACAAAGAGACAGACTAAACATCCTTCAAAATTTTATTCAGTTTCGTAACAACAAGGAGATAAAATGTGAAAAAAATGAATAGATTTGACAACAATTAAAAACATTAACGTCAGATATATGAGATTTTAAAATAGGTTTTGGTTAACTAAAAGTCCATAGAAGGAACAAAGACGTGAAGTGATCTAATTATACACGTATGTGTTCAGGGTAGTTGGCTTGATACACCCTTATGTGATTGAATAAACAGAGAGTCTAGAATTAATGTTAAAAAACTGTTTATTTTTGTTTCAAAGACTCCTTAACTTCGTTTCCGGACACATTACTTTAACCTTACGTTAACCTGTTTTCATTTAGTTAATAAACAACATGTTTTAAAGTAAACAAAACATAAACTGTGTATCTCAGAACGGCTGGTATGGGTATTAACCTGAAGATGACCTAAAGTTGTTCTCTGCTTTATGTTGGTAAAAGTGTTACTAACCACACCAACCGTTCCGAGATACATTTATACTTCAAGCTGGTTTCTCGTCATAAACTGCTCATTAAATTGAACATGGGAATGTTCACATAAAGAAGACATGATGTTTGAATAATAATGTTAATAGTCTCGGCTTGATTGTCTTCGTATAAACGTTTTTAATATTTCTAATTACCACATGATAAAAATATCTAAAGGAAATACACTATGATCTAAAGAGAAGCTTAAAATAAATATAAGTATTCGCGAGGTAATATCATTCACGTGTCTTTATATTCACAGCCACGTGTCTTTAAATTCAGAGCCACGTGTCTTTATATCTACAGCCACGTGTCTTTATATTCACAGCCACGTGTCTTTATATTCACAGCCACGTGTCCTTATATCTACAGCCACGTGTCTTTATATTCACAGCCACGTGTCTTTATATCTACAGCCACGTGTCTTTATATCTACAGCCACGTGTCTTTATATTCACAGCCATGTGTCTTTATATCTACAGCCACGTGTCTTTATATCTACAGCCACGTGTCTTTATATCCACAGCCACGTGTGAACTTTCTTACTAAGTAAGAAATAGAAAACCAACGTTTATTTATTTCCTTAATCAACACATGGATGGACAAGTTTATGGAAACGTTTAAGGATAAAAACAAAGACAACGTTCCTAAACCTTACTACTTTGTAAGTATCATATGTAGTGTGTTAAGTGAACTTATGAGAATAATTTAACCCTCAGTTTTCATTCTTTTGTTTGATACGACTTCTGATTTTGTTAACTACACCAAAAATATCCTTTAACTAATACTGTACTGATTACTCAAGTGTTTCGTTTCAATTAAAATAAATTCATTATTTTTACTTCTAAGGACACTTAATAATATTGATATACAACAAACTGTCATTGTAACATCACAAGTTTTAATGTCAACACAACCAAGTCTACAAACACTAGTGTTATACCATCACCTGTCTTCATCTAGACACAACCAAGTCTACAGACACTAGTGTTATAACATCACATGTTTTGATCTAGACACAACCAAGTCTACAGACACTAGTGTTATAACATCACCTGTCTTGATCTAGACACAACCAAGTCTACAAACACTAGTGTTATAACATCACCTGTCTTGATCTAGACACAACCAAGTTTACAGACACTAGTGTTATAACATCACCTGTCTTGATCTAGACACAACCAAGTCTACAAACACTAGTGTTATAACATCACCTGTCTTGATCTAGACACAACCAAGTCTACAGACACTAGTGTTATAACATCACCTGTCTTGATCTAGACACAACCAAGTTTACAGACACTAGTGTTATAACATCACCTGTCTTGATCTAGACACAACCAAGTCTACAGACACTAGTGTTATAACATCAAATGTCTTGATCTAGACACAACCAAGTCTACAGACACTAGTGTTATAACATCACATGTCTTGATCTAGACACAACCAAGTCTACAGACACTAGTGTTATAACATCACATGTCTTGATCTAGACACAACCAAGTCTACAGACACTAGTGTTATAACATCACATGTCTTGATCTAGACACAACCAAGTCTACAGACACTAGTGTTATAACATCACATGTCTTGATTGAGACACAACCAAGTTTACAGACACTAGTGTTATAACATCACCTGTCTTGATCTAGACACAACCAAGTCTACAAACACTAGTGTTATAACATCACCTGTCTTGATCTAGACACAACCAAGTCTACAGACACTAGTGTTATAACATCACCTGTCTTGATCTAGACACAACCAAGTTTACAGACACTAGTGTTATAACATCACCTGTCTTGATCTAGACACAACCAAGTCTACAGACACTAGTGTTATAACATCACATGTCTTGAGCTGGACACAACCAAGTCTACAGACACTAGTGTTATAACATCACATGTCTTGATCTAGACACAACCAAGTCTACAGACACTAGTGTTATAACATCACCTGTCTTGATCTAGACACAACCAAGTCTACAGACACTAGTGTTATAACATCACATGTCTTGATCTAGACACAACCAAGTCTACAGACACTAGTGTTATAACATCACCTGTCTTGATATGGACAGAACCAAGTCTACAGACACTAGTGTTATAACATCACCTGTCCTGATATAGACAAAGTCCACTTTCCAGACACTCATGTTTTCTTCACGCACGTCAGAATCATAATCTAGCCACAGTCGTGTGTCCAGACGCACTATATAATCCCCTGTGTTAACTCTCTCGAATCAGTGCACTTGAAACAAGAGGATACAAAACGAAAGCCACAACTATTTAAATAGGCTAGCATCAAATAAATGATGTTATGTTTACCTAAAGTAAGTAAGTGCCTTTTATGGAGATAAGTTGTCTAAGTTATTAAATAGCACCTGACATACGCCTCGTGTTGCGATCATCTATAAATCAAAATTTAGTTTTTTTCATAGAATAATTTTTAATCGTAAGTACTCTTACATGCGTCTTATGAGAAAGAGACAACCGCGTTAAGAAACATCATGGGAGTATAGAAGGTTTGTCGAAAGTCCAAAATTCTTTTCGCTCCAACGAACGAAGGACTAATCTAAAGAACCCCCTGTATCCGTATAACCTGGTTCTACTTCATATAAAGATAACACTGTCAATAACTAATATTTGATCGAATTAGAAGTTCAAGTGAAGCATTATTCTAGTTTAATCAAACGTATTATGGGAACTCGAACAATACAGTCGTGGACCGCTCCTTCAGTGGTCCGTGGGCCACAGACTAAGATCTCTGGGTCCAACCTCCAGAGTTTCACGCTGTGTTGTTATCTCATCTACTAAATGCCAACAGCTTCGAACGCTGTTTAATTAGAACCAGATATTTAACATACTAAACTATCCAAATGTTAAACGTTCAGAAAAACCTCGTAATAAGAGCAAACGACTGATACTTCCGTGACCGATAAATAGAATGTATTTGTTTGTTAATCGGACGTTTCAAACGAGGTTTATAAGTGTTAGGCCTCGTTTGGTCCTGTAGATAATACTGGCAGATCGCCAAGAAAAAGACCAAAGAAAAACCACTGACAGCTTTATCAGCTGATACAGCAGAGAGACAAGGCACGAGAACATACAACAAGGTGAGCGTTATATACTCGTGAAACAGAACATGAAGTACAGTCTGCCACGTGATTTGAGGGGTTGGGGTTGGAGGTGAAAGAGTTATACCATTCACTATCAGCACGTGATATGAACTGTTTAAATAATTACACGAAGTATGAAACAATGCACAACATTTTAAAGGTTCATGCGATAAAACAGCTAGAAAAAATGCCGTATTTATATACAATAATAAACAAGCATCAATTGAAGTAATCTAATTGAATAATCTACAAATAACTTTGTTAGCTTTCAAATGAGACATTATAAACGTTTCAAAATTACAGACAGTCTTGATATATCGTAAAATAATTAATTATGGATGTCCTAATTTTACGTGTTAAAAATAGACGTTTTTGCACTTTTATTCAGTTTAGTTTATTATGGTGATATTTGTCCATTATGTTCTGATCTGGTTGACTATATAATTATCGTTTTGCCAATATACGACATCAATACGTTGCTACTGATAAAATGTTCGCGTACACAAGTTTGGAGAAAAATTACAAACATAAATTGTACCACATATAAATATCTTTGTCTTTGCTTTTTTTACATTTGGCACATTCACAGAACTCCCCTGAAAGAAAAAGATCCATAAGAATATCCATCCCCCTGTGTAACTTTTGGAAAACGATCCCCTGTGTAACTTTTGGAAAACGATCACCCTGTGTAACTTTTTGGAAAACGACCCCCTGTGTAACTTTTGAAAAACGATCCCCCTGTGTAACTTTTGAAAAACGACCCCCCTGTGTAACTTTTGGAAAACGATCCCCTGTGTAACTTTTTGGAAAACGATCACCCTGTGTAACTTTTTGGAAAACGACCCCCTGTGTAACTTTTGAAAAACGATCCCCCTGTGTAACTTTTGAAAAAAAAAAAGATTCATAAATATATTGAAATCCTACTGCCTGGAAGTTTACCAGTGATTGACTCCATGCAGCACTGTAGAAACCCAGACTTCACGAAGGACCACTCTTCCAGTTCAATGCTAACCACACAGCCTGGGACTAGCTTTAGCTGGGGAGGTAAAACAACGGTACAGCTTCAAGTCCTGTAGCTATGTAAAGGTACGATCTTGGAAGTGAGGCGTGGTTCTAAACAGAGGGACAGCTGGTACAGTTCATCATCCTGCATTAGACGTTTGTCATCAAGAAGATAATCGGTGACCTACGGGAAGATATGATGTGTTTCATCAATTCAGGAAACGACATCAAAACTTTAAGTAACGTGAAGATATAAATAAATATAGTCTGATTTTAATGTTGTCAGATCAAGTCTCAGTGGACGATGTTGTATATACGAATTCACAAACTAAATATTACTTCTTACCCTAGGATTCGTTTCAATTTTGTAAGTCGTTTGTTGAAAATGACGAATTTCCTGGATCACACGAGCAATCTGAAAGAGAAAAAAACGTCCAAACTAAGCAGTCGTTCTACGAGGTCTGTTAAAAAAATACGCGGACTGTTTGAATTGCGCGGCTCCAGTTGGTTCCAGGGGAATCCGCTTGGTGTCGCTAGGTTCGCACAGATCAGCTGATTACGACGCCATTTCCCGATTGCAGATATCTTCATTTGTGTATTAGTTACGCGGTTTTAAGTGAAGTGCGATTTTTTCGTTTGGCGGATTTCAGAATGAATGACCTGAAGGAGCAACGACATGCTGTTAAATTTTGTGTTAAACTTGGAAAATCTGCGACTGAAACTTTTGCTATGCTCAACACGGCTTACGGTGATGTTGCTATGAAGCGTACAGCATGTTTCAAGTGGCATGAACGTTTTAAGGATAGTCGACAGTCCATTGAAGATGATGAGCGTCCTGGACGTCCTTCCACGTCAACTGACGACCCACATGTCGACAAAATCAACACCCTGGTGCGGGCAAATCGACGTCTGACTGTCAGGGAGCTTGCTGAAGAGTGTGGGATATCAGTTGGATCTTGTTACGAGATTTTGACCGAAAAATTGAAGATGCACCGCGTTGCTGCGAAATGTGTGCCTCAGAACTCGTGAGTTTTTGGCCAAACACTCGATCACTGTTCTTCCCCCCCTACTCACCTGACCTTGCTCCTTGCGATTTTTTATTGTTCCCCAAACTCAAAAGACCCTTGAAAGGAAGAAGATTTGAGACGATTCCCGAGATTAAGCCAAATGCGACGAAGGAGCTGAAGGACATTACAAAAGAAGCGTACCAGGACTGTTTCAACAAGTGGAAACACCGTTGGGATAAGTGTAACTTCTAAATAAAGTACATTTTGTTTTATGACGTCAGTCCGCGTATTTTTTGAACAACCCTCGTATTCAGAAAGGTTTGGTTTGAATTTCGCGCAAAGCTACTCAAGGGCTATCTGCGCTAGCTGTCCCTGATTTAGCAGTGTAAGACTAAAAGAAAGGCAGCTAGTCATCACCACCCACCGCCAACTCTTGGGTTACTCCTTTATTAACGAATAGTGGGATTGACCGTAACATCATAACACTCCCACGACTGAAAAGGCGAGCATGTTTGGTGCGACGGGAATTTGAACCAGCCACCCTCAGATTACGAGTCGAACGCCTTAACCCACCTGGTCATGCCGGGTCACTTTTAATGCAACGAGTACACAACATGACATCAACAACCACTTGGTAATACTGCCTGAACTAACTGCCTTTGGTCCCGTATGATTATAAACACATGCATTGATTGGTTGAATCGAGAGAAAGAATGAAAACAAAATGTTGTGAAATTAGAAACGTTTTGTGCATTCTTCATACCTGAATATGAAGTGCTGAATCCACCATTAAAATACAAGAAACAAAATTTGATTTTGGACTCAAACAATGCATCAAACATTCTCGCCCTTTCAGCCGTGGGGGCGTTATAATGTGACGGTCAATCCCACTATTCGTTGGTAAAAGAGTAGCCCAAGAGTTGACGGTGGGTGGTGATGACTAGCTGCCTTCCCTCTAGTCTTGCACTGCTAAATTAGGGACGGCTAGCGTAGATAGCCCTCGTGTAGCTTTGTGCGAAATTCAAACAAAACCAAACTAAAACAATACGAAGACAGTTCAGGAGTTCCAATAGTAAAGAAAAGTTCCAGATTCGAGTTCTATTTAACACGAATAAAATGGATGCAAACATAAAATGGGTGCAAACACTGGGTGCTACGATTAAATTTTTAGCAGCCATGGCGATTTGTCTCCAGGTAATTGTCGAGACCTACATTAAATAGATAGCGAATGACTTTCAGTGGATCGTGACCTTTGTGCTACACTTATTAAAAGGCACACAACCTTTATACCAAGTTTGATTAAAATCAAATGTTGTTTATCCACAGATACACATAGGAATGATAATTATCTCCGCCGTCTTTTAAGGATAATTTATTCATGATAAAACTGAAAATAAACATTAAATCCACTCTATCATTCGATTCGCCATTTATCAATAAACCTGAACAATAAACCTAAACAAGTTCAAATATGAAAAAAAATAACAACACCATAGACTTATTGTACGTTTGTAGTTAAGCAAAATGGGTTATCTGTGCTCTGTCTACTGCGAGTATCAAACCGTGGTTTTTATGAGTGTCAGTCCGCAGACATATGGCTGTGTCAGTTACACTTCGTACACTCACTGATTGTATATAGTATGTATGGTGTTTTTAGATGTTTCATCACCACAGTGAATTTCTACCTGATGCCAATGACTTATTTCTGTAGATTATTTAACAGACAAGCCATCTGTACGAAATAATTAGTTAATAAAACTGTTTATTTCTTGCTGAAACCTCAATTTGTATTTATATCAATCAGAAATGCCCATTAAAAACACGTGATGTAATTACTCGTGACGTCAAATATTCCGTGTTTTTAAAGTGAATATTTTTGAAACTGACGTACCATTCTCATTTTGGAAAAGTTAAGTAGACCGTCCTCGGTAAAATTTGGAGTGCCTTCCTCGATGAAAGTCAGATCGGTGAGATACATACCTAAGTAAGGGATACAAGGAGGATCACATCTGAAAAAAAAACAATATGAGGATCACATCTGGAACAACAAGAAATACATTGTGAGGCTCACATCTGGAACAAGAAAAATACAACGTGAAGATCACATCTGGAACAACAAAAAATACATTGTGAGGCTCACATCTGGAACAAGAAAAATACAACGTGAAGATCACATCTGGAACAAAATAAAACAATATGAGGATCACATCTGGAACAAGAGAAAAATAATGTGAGGATCACATTTAGAATAAGAGCAAACAATGTGAGGATCACATCTAAAACAAGAAAAAACAATGTGAGGATTACATCTAGAACAAGAAAAAACAATGTGAGTATTACATCTGGAACAAGAGAAAACAATGTGAGGATTACATCTAGAACAAGAATAAACAATGTGAGGATTACATCTAGTGCAGAAGAAAACAATGTGAGGATTACATCAAGAATAAGAAAAAATGTGAAAAGTAAATCTAGAACAAGAGAAAACAATGTGAGGATTACATCTAGAACAAGAGAAAACAATGTGAGGATTACATCTAGAACAAGATAAAACAATGTGAGTATTACATCTAGAACAATAGAAAACAATCTGAGGATTACATCTAGAACAAGAGAAAACAATGTGAGTATTACATCTGGAACAAGAGAAAACAATGTGAGTATTACATCTAGAACAAGAAAAACAATGTGAGTATTATATCTAGAACAAGAAAAAACAATGTGAGTATTACATCTAGAACAAGAGAAAACAATGTGAGTATTATATATAGAACAAGAGAAAACTATTTGAGGATTACATCTAGAACAAGAGAAAACAATGTGAGTATCACATCTAGAACAATAGAAAACAATCTGAGGATTACATCTAGAACAATAAAAAACAATGCGAGTATTACATCTAGAACAAGAAAAAACAATGTGAGTATTACATCTAGAACAAGAGAAAACAATGTGAGTATTATATCTAGAACAAGAGAAAACAATGTGAGGATTACATCTAGAACAAGAGAAAACAATGTGAGTATTACATCTAGAACAAGAGAAAACAATGTGAGGATTACATCTAGAACAATAGAAAACAATGTGAGGATTACATCTAGAACAAGAGAAAACAATGTGAGTATTACATCTGGAACAAGAGAAAACAATGTGAGTATTACATCTAGAACAAGAGAAAACAATGTGAGGATTACATCTAGAACAAGAGAAAACAATGTGAGTATTACATCTAGAACAAGAGAAAACAATGTGAGTATTACATCTAGAACAAGAGAAAACAATGTGAGTATTACATCTAGAACAAGAGAAAACAATGTGAGGATTACATCTAGAACAAGAGAAAACAATGTGAGTATTACATCTAGAACAAGAGAAAACAATGTGAGGATTACATCTAGAACATTTCAAAGTTTCTGTAAACTTGAAATAGTTTTAAACACCTTGAATATAAATTTTTACTGTTTTAATACACTTTCGATAAAACACAGTTCAGTTAATATTATTTACACGTAAGAGTGTCATTCGCTGTACTGGATTTTTAAATCAGATTTTGTTGAAATTACAAATTACAAAACTTGTTTCATGTGTAATCACGAATTTTGAAACCGATATATGTATGTATGAGTGAACAGTTAAATTTGTAACTTGTTAACAGTTTGACACGAAGAAAAGCAGGAAGTGGAAATAGCGCGCCATCTATTGAGTAAATATAGAACGTATTTTTTATAAGAAAACGTTGAACTTCGTTAAAAATTAAAAAATACATTTAGTTGTCAAATGTTCACTAAGAAAGAATAAAATAAGTCAGTTTGTCATGTAGAATTCATTATCGTTTGCGTGTTTCTGTTTTTTTTAAATAAATATCCGTTTTTATTAGAAAATAAAAATATCCACCCAAAGGTCACTCCAGAAATGAACAAATAGAATCTGGATCACGCTAACCGTGCTTAACGATGTTTTTTACGTTTATTTGTTAAGCACAGAGTTACACGATGGGTTGTCCGTACCACGCCCACCGTCTGGGTTAAACTCTGAATTTTGGCATTATAAGCCACCAAGCTAACCGCCGAACAACTTGCGAATTGAATAACTTTCCCGTCTGCTCTCATTCAACAAAACGTTCAATCTAAGATTAATAAAACACAAAATCACAGATTTTTCTAGGTAAAGTAAACGTATTTGTTCATTTTAAATTTCGCACAAAGCTACACGAGGGCTATCTGCTATAGTCGTCCCTAATTAAGCAGTGTAGGACTAGAGGGAAGACAGCTTGTCATTACCACCCACCGCCAACTTGTGGACTACTGTTTTTACCAACAAACAGCAAGATCATCGGTCACATTATAATGCCCTCACGGTTCAAAGGACGAGCATATATATGCAAAAACGGCTCGTTTGGGTTGAGAAAATATTTCACATAGAAGAGCGAACAACGTTTCGACCTTCTTCGGTCATCGTCAGGTTCACAAAGAAAGAGGTAACTGACCGGAAGCTGACCACATGTTTGAAAGGGGTTGTGTAACTGAGTGTCGGAATGTAGAGGGCGATGTTAGATGTTTGAATATATAATTTTATTTACTTTATTATATTAATATAGGTATAAAGGCGTTCCTTTATATTGGTTTATTTTGGGTTTAAGTTGTTGTATAAGTAAGGCTTCTTTAATTTTGCGTTTGTTTATGTTTGTTTCTTTATTTAGTATTTGAGTGTTTTCTATCGTTATGTTGTGTTTATTTGATTTGCAGTGTTCGAAAACGTGTGAAGGTGACTTTTTATGTTCTTTGAATCTGGTTTCCATTTTTCTACTTGTTTCTCCAATATAGAAGTCGTGGCAGTTATCACATTGTATTTTATAAATAATGTTGGTGTGGTGTTTGTCAGTGTAGTTTTTACATAGTATAGACCTTAGTTTTGTGCCTGGTTTTTGAATAAATTTGGTATTAACTGGAATGTTATATTTTGTTACTAGTTTTTGCCAAATGTTGGTTATTTGTCTGCTGATGTCGGGAATATATGGTATGCAGCAGTATATGGTTTCGTGACTTTTTGATTCGTGAGATATATTTACTTTTGTTGGTTGATTTTGCTTTCTGTCTAGGTGTGTACGTATAATGTTTTCTACGGTTTGTGGAGGAAACTTATTGACTTTGATGAAGTATTGTTTTATTTTGTCTAATTCATCGTTAATTTTATCTGGTGAGCATAGTTTTACGGCTGTGTTTATTTGGTTTCTTAGTATGTTGAGTTTTTGTTTTGTTTCATGTGCTGAGTCCCTAGGAATGTATAGTCCAGTATGGGTGATTTTTCGGTGGATTTCTGTTTTGAATTGTGTGTCGGTTCTTGTAATTTTGAGGTTAAGAAATGATATTTGATTGCTTTCTTCCTGTTCACATGTGAAGTTAATGTTGGGATGTATAGAGTTAATGTGATTGAAAAAATTAAGTATGTGTTCTGTAGATTTAGATCCCGCAACCGTGTCATCAACACATCTGTACCAGTATAGTGGTGGATGTAATGCTGTGTTAATTGCTTGTGTTTCAACTTGTGTCTTAAAAATATTGGCTAGAACTGGTGATACTGGGTTGCCCATGCTTAGGCCATTTGTTTGTATACAGTTACAGAACCCCTTCCAAACATGTGGTCAGCTTCCGATCAGTTACCTCTTTCTTTGTGAACCTGACGATGACCGAAGAAGGTCGAAACGTTGTTCGCTGTTCTATGTAAAATATTTTCTCAACCCAAACGAGCTGTTTTTACATATATATTTCTCTACAAGTGGGTTTTCTCGACATCACTGAAAGGACGAGCATGTTTGATGAGACAGGGATTCGAACCCACAACTCCCAGATTGCGAGTCGAGCACTTCCAACTATTTGGTCATGTCGGGCCTATAGGTAAATCTATTCATCTTTTAGCACTAACGACCGTGTACTGTAGTCTGTAGTCCAAAATAAACTACGGTTAAATCACAGACACTTTTCCATAAAGTACACACACACACACACAAGGTATGGTTCTCAATTACGTAAACAAAGTAATATTAAGAGCGACATAAATGTATTAATCTCGCTTACGACACAAATTCCAACCCTTCGTTTGTGACACATGACTTGTGGACTTTTAATCACATTTGCAACTACAATTCCTCAGCGTAGATGTGACACAAACTCAAGACCTTATCAGAGACACAGTTCAGGTTCCATTTCAGTTATTCATATCATCTAGATATAACCTGTGACTAGGTATAACCTGTGACAAGGTATAACCTGTGACTAGATATTACCTGTGACTAGGTATAACCTGTGAATAGATATAACCTGTGACTAGGTATAACCTGTGGCTAGATATAACCTGTGACTAGATATAACCTGTGACTAGGTATAACCTGTGACTAGGTATAACCTGTGAATAGATATAACCTGTGACTAGGTATAACCTGTGGCTAGATATAACCTGTGACTAGGTATAACCTGTGACTAGATATAACCTGTGAATAGATATAACCTGTGACTAGGTATAACCTGTGGCTAGATATAACCTGTGACTAGATATAACCTGTGACTAGGTATAACCTGTGGCTAGATGTAACCTGTGACTAGATATAACCTGTGACTAGGTATAACCTGTGGTTAGATATAACCTGTGACTAGATATAACCTGTGACTAGGTATAAACTGTGACTAGATATAACCTGTGACAAGGTATAACCTGTGGCTAGATGTAACCTGTGACTAGATATAACCTGTGACTAGGTATAACCTGTGAATAGATATAACCTGTGACTAGATATAACGTGTGACTAGATATAACCTGTGACTAGGTATAACCTGTGACTAGATATAACGTGTGACTAGATATAACCTGTGACTAGGTATAACCTGTGACTAGGTATAACGTGTGACTAGATATAACGTGTGACTAGGTATAACCTGTGACTAGATATAACGTGAGACTAGATACAACCTGTGACTAGATATAACCTGTGACTAGGTATAACCTGTGACTAGATATAACCTGTGACTAAATATAACGTGTGACTAGATATAACCTGTGACTAGGTATAACCTGTGAATAGATATAACCTGTGACTAGATATAACGTGTGACTAGATATAACCTGTGACTAGGTATAACCTGTGACTAGATATAACCTGTGACTAGATATAACGTGTGACTAGATATAACCTGTGACTAGGTATAACCTGTAACTAGGTATAACCTGTGACTAGATATAACGTGTGACTAGATATAACCTGTGACTAGATATAACGTGTGACTAGATATAACCTGTGACTAGGTATAACCTGTGACTAGATATAACGTGTGACTAGATATAACCTGTGACTAGGTATAACGTGTGACTAGATATAACGTGTGACTAGGTATAACCTGTGACTAGATATAACGTGAGACTAGATACAACCTGTGACTAGATATAACCTGTGACTAGGTATAACCTGTGACTAGGTATAACCTGTGACTAGATATAACCTGTGACTAGATATAACGTGTGACTAGATATAACCTGTGACTAGATATAACCTGTGACTAGGTATAACCTGTAACTAGGTATAACCTGTGACTAGATATAACGTGTGACTAGATATAACCTGTGACTAGATATAACGTGTGACTAGATATAACCTGTGACTAGGTATAACCTGTGACTAGATATAACCTGTGACTAGATATAACGTGTGACTAGATATAACCTGTGACTAGGTATAACCTGTGACTAGATATAACCAGTGACTAGATATAACCTGTGACTAGATATAACCTGTGACTAGATATAACGTGTGACTAGATATAACCTGTGACTATATATAACCTGTGACTAGATATAATGTGTGACTAGATATAACCTGTGACTAGGTATAACCTGTGAATAGATATAACCTGTGACCAGATATAACGTGTGACTAGATATAACGTGTGACTAGATATAACCTGTGACTAGATATAACCTGTGACTAGATATAATGTGTGACTAGATATAACCTGTGACTAGGTATAACCTGTGAATAGATATAACGTGTGACTAGATATAACCTATGACTAGATATAACGTGTGACTAGATATAACCTGTGACTAGATATAACGTGTGACTAGATATAACCTGTGACTAGATATAACGTGTGACTAGATATAACCTGTGACTAGATATAACCTGTGACTAGATATAACCTGTGACTAGATATAACGTGTGACTAGATATAATGTGTGACTAGATATAACCTGTGACTAGCTATAACCTGTGACTAGGTATAATCTGTGACTAGATATAACCTGTGACTAGGTATAACCTGTGACTAGATATAACCTGTGACACGCAACTTCCAAATTTTTACAACTTACACAAACACTTTGAACACTTTTCAACAGTTCACATCTGGATGTGACACAGAAAGTGAAACTCTAAATCCTTACAAGTGACACAACTTCATTTAATCAGTTTCGCATAAATAAATAAAAACCAAGTTGCGCGCAGCTCACTTGTGAGACACAGTGATCATGAGTGAAACACAACTCACCTGTGGAGAGCATCTCTCATGTTCCGAAATTTTCCGTCTGCAGCTACTAGAACTTGTAACTTGTCAACTGTTTGCTTGCTCTAATAACAAAAACATAAAAAAAATGCTATTTTATTCTATACTAACTTTATATTTCTTTAGCAGAAAACTTTTCAATTACAGAACGAATATAAATGCGTGATAACCTGGAACGTAATATTATAGAGGGCAGTCTATTAAAATAATTAATAAAATTATAATAGTACGTTTTCTTTTAACTTTGCGCAAAGCTACACGAAGGCTAACTGCGCTAGCTATCCCTGATTTAACAATCTAAGACTAGAGGGAAGGCAGCTAGTCATCACCACCCACCGCCAACTCTTGAGCTACCCTTTCAACCACCGAATAGTGGGATTGACCGTCATATAATAACATCTCCACGGATGAAAGAGCGAGCACGTTTGGTGCGACAAGGATTTGAACCCGCGGCCCTCAAATCACGAGTCGAACGCCTTAACCCACCTGGCCATGCTGGGTGGTGTAATATTATGAACCACGATAATTCATAACGAGAAGTGTAAATAAAATAAACACAAGAAAAATACACCTAAAATAGATTAAAAAAAATGTAATATTACTACAACATATTTATATTAAAAATGTAATATTACTACAACATATTTATATTAAAAAATGTAATATTACTACAACATATTTAGATTAAAAAATGTAATATTACTACAACATATTTATATTAAAAAATGTAATATTACTACAACATATTTAGATTAAAAAATGTAATATTACTACAACATATTTATATTAAAAAATGTAATATTACTACAACATATTTAGAACAAATATGACTATTTGTAGGTTTTAAAAACATCAAACAAGTTTCTTCCTTCTTGTTTCATATTATTGTGAACTTCTAATATCCAAGTTATTTAATTAAAGTTTCGAATTTTAGTTACTATCACACTGCCCCAGTTGGCTCAGCGGTATGTCTGCGGACTTACAACGCTAAAAACCGGGTTTCGATACCCATTGTGAGCAGAGCACAGATAGCCCATTATGTAGCTTTGGGCTTAATTCAAAACAAGTACTATAATACTGTGGTGCCACCTTGTGAGATAATATAGTAATAAAAATAATTTGTTTGTACCACGGTGTGAATTTTATACCTTCATACTTATGATGTTCATGACATTGTGTCAGTTATTTTATTTGTGAAATATTTTGACAAATATAATCTCTTCTTATATCGTGAAGTAATCACTGTCTTCTTTGACAAATTATTAAATGTGTTAACAAACATCAGAAAAACAGGTAAAAATAGATGTCAAACTAAGGTTGAATAAGGCCTGAAGTATCCTAGTTTTAACGTTAGAACACTACTTTGTAGTTTTATATTAGGCCTGAAGTATCCTAGTTTTAATGTTAGAACATAAGCTTGTAGTTTTATATTATTATATATTAGCACTCTCCTAGTTTTAATGTTAGAACATAAGCTTGTAGTTTTATATTATTATATATTAGCACTCTCCTAGTTTTAATGTTAGAACATAAGCTTGTAGTTTTATATTATTATATATCAGCACTGTCCTAGTTTTTAATGTTAGCACACAAGCTTCAAGTTTTATACTAGACCTACAGTATCTTAGTTTTAATGTAGAACACAAGCTTGTAGTTCTGTATTATCAAAAATTAACACTATCCTAAATTTTAATGTTATAACACAAGCTTGTAGTTTTATACTAGGTCTGCAGTGTATTATGCATATGTAGTTTCTACTAGAATACAAGCTTGTAGTTTTCTACTAGATCTAATTACCCTAGTTTCTAGATTAGAATACGAGCTTGTAGTTTTCTACTAGATCTAATTACCCTAGTTTCTAGATTAGAATACAAGCTTGTTACTGCACCGTTTTAGAGACTTTTTCCCATGTTTTCTTTAGCCGAAAGACAGAGCTGTTCATTAAAGCTGAAATTATCTGAAGTACACCGTTAAAGTTGTGAAGACAACGACAAATATCAGCCACTGTCACCCATTTCTCAATGATACACACCCTTCGAGCCATCTCAGGAGCACCCATGATTTCTGACACAACCAACCGATTCATCTGTGACGCAGAAAGATGTATCAACCAATAGGAATTATTCTTTTGGCACGTGAAAAGACTATCAATGTATCAACCAATAAGACCTGCGTTTTCACTAAACATAACGTGTTTTAACCAACCACAATTCAGTCTTCGCTATAACGAACAACTTAACTAATTAATTATAGATCTTTAGTTAATGAACAGTGATTCAGTTGCATAAGCCCTCTAACGACAAACTAGGTAATTATCTTTTGAAACAGAAAATATATAGTTAATCGCAAAAACAAAGAACAGAACATCTTATTACGTGATTCGAGCTGCTATTGGACAAATTAAAAACTGTCATTAGTTACCAACACATCATGATGTTTTATTATGTTAAATCACTACTCGTTACCGTGTCAACCTCTTCATACTTCGTCAATAGACGTACTTACATCACGAGGTCTTTCCGACATCTTTATTCATCACATTATATATTTTATCACCATTTTTACTTCAGTGTTAGGAGTTCTTACATGATTGAACCTCCTGGTCATCAGTATAATGTTAGGAGCCTTGAACGTCTTATCAGCTTTCATCCACGCCTGGCCAAGAAATTCCCTCGAAAAGAAATAGCATAATTTAACTCAAGATGTCATAACAAACTAAATATTCCTTAAACACCGGTCATTTTAACAAATGTCAGTAGGTGGGTTGAATTGAGCGATTATTTATTGGCTCAGTTTATCACGAAGTGAGGGAGATTTTTTTTTATTTGTTAATGTTGCATCGTAATGTATTCGTAGTGCTAAAACACCGGGTTTCGATACCCGTTGTGGGCATGGCATAAATAGCCCACTATGTACCTCTGTGCTTCACCTAAGAAACTTTTGCGCACGTAAGAAGGTTTGAAATGTTAACCAATTAAAATTATCGTTTGAGCATTCTTCGTGAAGCTACGTGAAAAGTTATCCGCGCGTGTCTGTGATTATCTTGTTATGTTTTATCACTTTAAATAATATTTAACGGTTTCACATTTTGACTAAATTTGTAAACTTAGCTACGATTCTGGGATACTACGAAGTGTTGTTGATTAAAGTAAACATGTCCTGTCATATTACAAGTACAGTACCTAAGCGTTTAAAAGCAGTGTGCTAATTGGCCGTTGTAATGACGTAATATTAACAGCCAATAAGCACTCTACTTTTTAATGTGGATGTTAACCACTTAGACCAAACTCAGAAGTCTCTTACTGAATTACAAACTTCCTTCTCCAATAACCGATATGTTTGAACTAAAAACTACTTACTCGCTTCTGATGGAAACAAAGATATGATAATCCAGAAAGGTCATTTCTTCAGCCAGTTCCAACGCTGATAAAGTTTCGACAGTTTCTTTACTTGGAATCTGATAATAAAATATTTTAATAAGTGTTCAATGGTGTTCAGGAGATTAACTGTCAAAATCACCAGATTTGAAAATTTGGAACTCCTTAATTTGCACAAAATACGAAGGGACCTGAAGTAGAAAGCACGTGTCCGAGAGTATATTGTATCTTACTTAGTGGTGTACGTATTTGTATCTTAAGCCTAACTCGACTTAGTAGTGTATGTATTTGTATCTTAAGCCTCACTCGACTTAGTAGTGTGCGTACAGGGTGGCCGGTAAGTCCCTACCAATCCATATATCTTATGTATCCAGTGTATCTGTGTGCTTTCACCAGTATTCTTGCACTCATGTACCCACGTACTTATCACAATAAGCTTTTCAAGTGTAAATGGGCTTACATCGGCCATATTTCTCTGATAAAAAGAAATAAATGTATAATACATGCGTATTTGAATATAACATAATAACATATGGATGGGTAGGGGCTTACGGGCCACCATGCATTTGTATCTTAAGCCTAACTCGATTTAGTAGTGTATGTATTTGTATCTGAAGCCTAACTCGACTTAGTAGTGTATGTATTTGTATCTTAAGCCTAACTCGACTTAGTAGTGTATGTATTTGTATCTTAAGCCTAACTCGACTTAGTAGTGTATGTATTTGTATCTTAAGCCTAACTCGACTTAGTAGTGCATGTATTTGTATCTTAAGCCTAACTCGACTTAGTAGTGTATGTATTTGTATCTAAAGCCTAACTCGACTTAGTATTGTATGTATTTGTATCTTAAGCCTAACTCGACTTAGTATTGTATGTATTTGTATCTTAAGCCTAACTCGACTTAGTATTGTATGTATTTGTATCTTAAACCTAACTCGACTGTTCTGTCGTTTTAATCTCGTGATTTCTGACACAACCAACCGATTCATCTGTAACGCAGAAATATATATCAATCAAGTGTTTATACTGCTCAACCTAAAAAAAAACAACATAAACACATAGATTAAAAAAAAAAATTCTTACCGTAGGGGGCGCTAAAAGAACATCCAAGTCAAGCTTTGCTGCTTTGTCTTGGTCTTGTTTGGTGATGAAGAAAAGGATTTGTGCTGCTGCCTTGTGTTCGGCGGGAAGGAGGTTTGTGTTGTGAACCAACTCCTCGAGGAACTCTGTCGTCATGTGTAGGAGCTTAGGATCGTTTTCGAAATCCTAAAATGTTAAGGAGATTGGTTGTTCAATATTAGAAAAACAAAACAAAAACAGAATACACTCTCCTGCAAACTCTTAAGTTTACATTAAATCAATAACGGATAAGGTGGCGAGTTGAAGTTGAACGCAATGTTCGAGCGACGTTTTATTCTTAGATAAATATGATTTGTTCTACACATTCCTGCTGACGTCAAGCTATGACGTAAAGTGTCCGAGAGTACAGTGAACAAAACAGCTTCACTCTGAACTAACATCCTTGGGGGTCAAGATGCTCTTACTAAAATCTTTTAACCAATCTCCGGTCGTGTGACCTCTTTGTTCTATATGGTGTATATATTCCTGTGTATATATATGAAATATTTCTACCTGATTAAGACGAAACGTTGTACATCTGTTAGGATGTCAAACTACAAATATTTTTCTTTACCACCCATTCAAGCCGTCTTTAAACTTTACGGTCTAAAACCGTGTTCCCCGAAATTACTTTGTAGAGATACTTTTCAAAATACTTGAGAAAATATTGCTTAATAAAGACTCAAAATCTTCCCAAACTTACTATTTTAACTTTTATAACCACGTTTATAAACAGCTCTCTCAGTACGAGGTACACTTATTAAACATGCACAAAGAAACAGTGGTAGTGAAAATGTTGGAGTCTCCTATAAGTCACAACTTAACAAGACGTTTAGAAACTAACGACATCTGGAGCAAATAAATAGCTGTTCACCTGAGGGTGTTTCGAAACCCAGTGTCGTAGGACGTTCAGGACTCTCATGGTAGCAGCCGTGCTGATCATGGATTCTCGTTTCGTTTTAGCGTTCGGAATTTTGATGTCGGTTCCAACTGTGGATAAAATACAAGAAACGTTTGCTTATTTTAAAACACAAACTGTCTAATGTATAGTAGGTCTTGTGTACTCTGCATGGGTCGAACCCCGGATTGCAGCATTATCATTTCTAAACCATACTTTTGTGTCACCGGTAGACCTTCCATAGAAGTTTGTTTAACTAAGCGAAAGCTGTATACGTAGAACGCTTGCGCTGTATACAGTACATGGATCGAACCTTGAATCTCAAGCTTACTACTGAGCTACCGGGTGAGGACGACAAGTAACGGCTGCATAATCGTTGTCTCTCTTTACTTGATGATGTATTTTCGGGGTTTTGTTTATGGACGATTTGAAATATTATTAGATTTTCGATTAGTTTGAAATTAAAACAACAATAGAGTTTTGTTGTTTTCACTTGAAGAATGACGCGTCTTATTCCACTGATGTCTTTTTACGTTACATAAAGTTAGAAGAGACAGCTAGACCACACGTCATCGATACATTCAATCTAATCAGGTGGACTACAATACACACTACCCGTATTCAACTTCCCGCTGATTCCTAAGAAAAGAGAACCGATATTCAAAGCAAGTTTGATTATGACGTCATAGCCCTGTTTACCTCGTTCTTACCAATGTCTGTGCTGAGATTCCTTGCGCACGTTTAATTTAAATCAATAACCGGTTAAAAAGATGAATTGATATAGAAGGTAATGTTTGAGCGAAGTTTTATTCTTAGAGAAGCGACTTTTCTTCACCTTTGAAACTTTGTTTGAACAGAAGTCACTCATTGTTCTCGTTAGTGGCTCAGTTTGTTTGTTTTTAATGCAAAGCTACAAGCGCTGTTTCCGCTACAGGAATCAAACAACAAATTTTAGAGTGATAAATCTACAAACTTTACGCTTATCCAGCGAAGAAACAGTTCAAACAAATTTGTATTTTTTTCTCAAGTCAAATGAATTACCTTAAACACATAATATTTTAACAGTAAATGTGTTTTTAAATTTTAATCTTTTTATGTAATTTTTTTATTGTTTCCATGCGTTGAGTCACTATTTATATGGTATAAAATAAAATACGAAAAAAATACATCCTTTGTATAAATTATTTATACCCATGATTAAAAACAACAGAAACTATCTGATATGAGATGCACTAAGTGTTATAGTGAGCCACGCTTAACTTTAGTAACCTTATAGGGACAGTATATGTGAGGTTGAGTTACCCTTCACCGTGAGTCAGTCATGCCATAGGTTCAAACCATGCTTATCACGTGTCATGCTTATCACGTGTCAAATGTTAAATATCAAAGCTTATCAACGAATCCTCAACGAGGTTAGCTATTCCTGACATATCCACAGAGAAATATCAAGTTAATCTCAAGAGTGACCTAACATGCCAACAAAAGAAAGCGAAACTGATTTTGGCAGCGTGAGCGAGGTTAAGCGTCCCAGACCTGAACAACTCGTGGCAGGTTTAAAGCAAAATACGTAGCTAATCTGAGTAGCGTGAGCGAGGTTAAGTATTTCTGGTACATAAACGTAGACGTATTAAACTCATTGGAATAGTGAACGAGGTTATTTGTTGCAGAAAGTATAAAAACAAATGTAAAGCCGATTTGAGCAACGTGAATGAGGTTAAGTATTCCTGGTACATAAACGTAAAAGTATTAAACTCATTGGAATAGTGAACGAGGTTATTTGTTGCAGAAAGTATAAAGACAAATGTAAAGCCGATCTGAGCAGCGTGAACGAGGTTAAATATTCATTGAGCGTTTGCTCTGACAGTTAATAATCAAGTTGAAGTGAAAATGTTAAGTCAAGGAAGGCAAAAAAAAAATTGTTTTTTGTTTTAAAGCCAAACTAAACTGGGCTATCTGCTATGTCCACCGTGAGGAATCAGACTCCAAATTTTAGCGTTGTAAGACCTTGAACTTAGCACACTTCTGCTTGGAGACAGCTAAAGAGAAGTCCATAGAAACAGTTATCGAAAAAAACATGCGTTTCAGTAATTCATCGGGCATTATATTAACACCATTAAATTAAAACACAGAGTGTAATAAGCATGCCAAACAGAAAACAACCATTCAAGAAGCATTTCACTTTAAAAAAAATTGACTTACGGCACAGCGCGTAATAATCATGCCAAATAGAAAATGACTATTCAACGGACATTTTTATCAACAGCATTGACCTATGACACACAGTTTAATAAGCATGAAAAACAGAAGACAACTCGCTTTTGATGACTATAAATTAAACTGCACATTGAAATAGTCATTGATCGGTTTAATGACGTTTTCACTAAAAAAAAAACAACATGTTAAGGCAACAAGAAACACACGTGGAATTGCAAGCGTTCGTTTGAGATATGATTTACACATGCACACTAACACTGGTCAACAACACTGACCTGCACTTGGAAGGTTACTACTAGCTCGTGACTGGGACTGAGACAATGGTTCTGGAGGGTTACTGGAACCAGCCGTGGCTGCCGCGAAGGCCGCTGCTGCTGACGATTTACTGGATCTTAAAGAAAGAGTATATATGTATGTGGACAAAACCATTTCGAGAGCACATTAGCAGCTATTAATATAAGTTTGTTTGTTATTCTGAATTTCTTAGGTTCAAGTTCCTTACTGAAAATTGTACATGGAGAAATCCTTCAATGGTGGGTTTCACCCAAGGGTTTCAGCTCGTAAAGCCGCTTGTTATAGCCATGAATTTGAAACACAAAAACTTGGGCTATGGACATATAGATTGGAGTAAAGAAAAAAACACCATGTGGATGAAGGAACTTCAAAACCTTTTAGTACTAGTCCAAGCTTGACGGCAATTTGGAAAGTCATTTGGATAAGACTACATCGTCCCAGCCATAATATTGGTATGTTTTAATAGGTTTGGATTTGAATAGAAAGGAATATATCGACTTTGGTTTGGACTTTGAACAGGACTATATTGACATGTTTTAGTAGGTATGATTGCCATACTTAATTGAATTATAAATTATTTAATTTGATGTTATATCCTGAATAACACTTCCTGTGTTAATGAATAATATCTTATCTGTTTCGGCGTCATATCGCTATAGATTTTACCACACGTCTTATCCCGTAACGACTTTCCGACAAATAATGTTGAAAACGTGTAAAAACCCTCAATAAAATTCAAATTAAAATATCTAAAAACCGTTTGAAATGCCTTATTTTTAAATCTAAGAGTGGCACATACCTCAGAATTTCACTACACTTATAGCAACTCTTGAAGATGAATTGTGGTATATTCTATCAAATGTATTCCATAAGCTGCTTGTAAGTGTAGCTAACAAAATCCATAGTATAGTTAGAGCCAGAAGCAGTACCATTCCTAAACCAAAACATATAGTTAGAGCCAGAAGCAGTACCATTCCTAAAACAAAACATATAGTTAGAGCCAGAAGTAGTCCCATTCCTAAAACAAAACATATAGTTAGAGCCAGAAGTAGTCCCATTCCTATACCAAAACACGTAGTTAGAGCCAGAAGTAGTCCCATTCCTATACCAAAACACGTAGATAAAGCCAAAAGTAGTCCCATTCCTAAACCAAAACACGTATATAAAGCCAAAGTAGTCCCATTCCTATACCAAAACACGTAGATAAAGCCACAAGTAGTACCATTCCTATACCAAAACACGTAGATAAAGCCAGAAGTATTCCCATTCCTAAACCAAAACACGTAGTTAGAGCCAGAAGTAGTCCCATTCCTAAACCAAAACACGTAGATAAAGCCAGAAGTAGTCCCATCCCTATACCAAAACACGTATATAAAGCCAAAAGTAGTCCCATTCCTATACCAAAGCACGTAGTTAAAGCCACACGTAGTACCATTCCTATACCAAAACACGTAGATAAAGCCAGAAGTATTCCCATTCCTAAACCAAAACACGTAGATAGAGCCAGAAGTAGTCTCATTCCTAAACCGAAACACGTATATAAAGCCAGAAGTAGTACCATTTCTAAACCAAAACAAGTAGTTAAAGCCAGAACTAATCCCATTCCTAAAACAGACGTCTAGAAGTTGTCCCATTGGTAAATCAAAACATATCACACACGCACTCTTTTTCAAAGCGTGTTGTTACAGTTCTGCTAGCCAGAAACTACACACACCAGTGATGGTTGTACTCGACCTTGAAAAATAAATCTAATAACTGTTATGAAAATTCCATCGCCAATAAAACTTCCGGATTTTCTGCAATAAGAATTTGAAAAAAAACGCTTGTTATGACGTCAACGTAGACAGTTAAACACATTATATATAATATTCTATATAATAAACTAAAATCATTTCTCTCACTGTGATTTTCATTGAGAACAAGAGACAGAATCAGATTCTTATGACTGAACCAGTTGTGCGAAAAAACTTTAGAAGTATATTTAAGGTATTACAAAGTTAAGTCATCCGTTTCTGAAGTAGGGGTAAATCTAAATAATCTTTTAAAGAACAGATTTAAGAATGTTGTGCTCCTAAAATATGGGGAATCGAAAACGCTATACATTCTTCTCCGGAACCTGGGTGTATTAACCACCCCTTTATCGCACATTGTACCTGCGAGTTGAGGCCCGAGACGAGGTGACTACAACACCTGCTTTGCTGCAGTGTTGAGGTGAATCAGGATACTGGAAACTGCTCCTGGGTGTCGAGAGTATAGAAGATTCTGTCTGGAAACTGCTCCTCGGTGTCGAGAGTATAGTAGAGTCCGTCTGAATGCTACTTCTTGGAGTTGTTGAAGGGCTCGCTGTTTCAGTCTCGCCAATACTTCGTTTACCTACAGCTGGTACGGAAATAGGTTAGAAATGACAAAAACTATCGCGTGTTTTTGTAGAATATATCCTATATTATAGTGTTAAACAGGTGTTTAAAACTATAGAGTAGAATAGATCCTATATTATAGTGTTAAACAGGTGTTTAAAACTATAGAGTAGAATAGATCCTACATCGTAGTGTTAAACAGGTGTTAGTTTAAAACTGTAGAGTAGAATAGATCCTACATCGTAGTGTTAAATAGGTGTTAGTTTAAAACTGTAGAGTAGAACAGATCCTAGATTGTAGTGTTAAACAGATTTTAGTTTAAAACTGTAGAGTAGAATGGATCCTACATCGTAGTGTTAAGCAGGTGTTAGTTTAAAACTGTAGAGTAGAACAGATCCTACATCGTAGTGTTAAACAGGTGTTAGTTTAAAACTGTAGAGTAGAATAGATCCTACATCGTAGTGTTAAACAGGTGTTAGTTTAAAACTGAAGAGTAGAACAGATCCTACATCGTAGTGTTAAACAGGTGTTAGTTTAAAACTGTAGAGTAGAACAGATCCTACATCGTAGTGTTAAACAGGTGTTAGTTTAAAACTGTAGAGTAGAATAGATCCTACATCGTAGTGTTAAATAGGTGTTAGTTTAAAACTGTAGAGTAGAATAGATCCTACATCGTAGTTGTAAACAGGTCTTAGTTTAAAACTGTAGAGTAGAACAGATCCTACATCGTAGTGTTAAATAGGTGTTAGTTTAAAACTGTAGAGTAGAATAGATCCTACATCGTAGTGTTAAATAGGTGTTAGTTTAAAACTGTAGAGTAGAATAGATCCTACATCGTAGTTTTAAATAGGTGTTAGTTTAAAACTGTAGAATAGAACAGATCCTACATCGTAGTGTTAAATAGGTGTTAGTTTAAAACTGTAGAGTAGAACAGATCCTAGATTGTAGTGTTAAACAGATGTTAGTTTAAAACTGTAGAGTAGAATGGATCCTACATCGTAGTTGTAAACAGGTGTTAGTTTAAAACTGTAGAGTAGAATAGATCCTACATCGTAGTGTTAAATAGGTGTTTAAAACTGTAGAGTAGAATGGATCCTAGATTGTAGTGTTAAATAGGTGTTAGTTTAAAACTGTAGAGTAGAACAGATCCTAGATTGTAGTGTTAAACAGTTGTTAGTTTAAAACTGTAGAGTAGAATGGATCCTACATCGTAGTGTTAAATAGGTGTTTAAAACTGTAGAGTAGAATGGATCCTAGATTGTAGTGTTAAATAGGTGTTAGTTTAAAACTGTAGAGTAGAACAGATCCTAGATTGTAGTGTTAAACAGATGTTAGTTTAAAACTGTAGAGTAGAATGGATCCTACATCGTAGTTGTAAACAGGTGTTAGTTTAAAACTGTAGAGTAGAATAGATCCTACATCGTAGTGTTAAATAGGTGTTTAAAACTGTAGAGTAGAATGGATCCTAGATTGTAGTGTTAAATAAGTGTTAGTTTAAAACTGTAGAGTAGAACAGATCCTAGATTGTAGTGTTAAACAGATGTTAGTTTAAAACTGTAGAGTAGAATGGATCCTACATCGTAGTTGTAAACAGGTGTTAGTTTAAAACTGTAGAGTAGAATAGATCCAACATCGTAGTTGTAAACAGGTGTTAGTTTAAAACTGTAGAGTAGAATAGATCCTACATCGTAGTGTTAAATAGGTGTTAGTTTAAAACTGTAGAATAGAACAGATCCTACATCGTAGTGTTAAATAGGTGTTAGTTTAAAACTGTAGAGTAGAATAGATCCTACATCGTAGTTGTAAACAGGTGTTAGTTTAAAACTGTAGAGTAGAATAGATCCTACATCGTAGTGTTAAATAGGTGTTAGTTTAAAACTGTAGAGTAGAATAGATCCTACATCGTAGTGTTAAATAGGTGTTAGTTTAAAACTGTAGAGTAGAACAGATCCTAGATTGTAGTGTTAAACAGATTTTAGTTTAACACTGTAGAGTAGAATGGATCCTACATCGTAGTTGTAAACAGGTGTTAGTTTAAAACTGTAGAGTAGAACAGATCCTACATCGTAGTGTTAAATAGGTGTTAGTTTAAAACTGTAGAGTAGAATAGATCCTACATCGTAGTGTTAAATAGGTGTTAGTTTAAAACTGTAGAGTAGAATAGATCCTACATCGTAGTGTTAAACAGGTGTTAGTTTAAAACTGTAGAGTAGAACAGATCCTACGTCGTAGTGTTAAACAGGTGTTTAAAACTGTAGAGTAGAATAGATCCTACATCGTAGTGGTAAACAGGTGTTAGCTGAGAACTACGGTTTACGACAGAAACTACATTATAATGTATAATAATTATACATAATAATAATATACATAATAATGTAGTGTTATAATGTTAAATAAGAATTCGTTGAGATTCTTTGAATATTAAAAATGGAGCTGGTGTATAAAAAATAATAATAAAGTAAACTATTTGACTAATAAACCAAGTTACTGACAGGAGAGTGGGATAACACTTGGTTTCTCTAATTCCAAACATAGATCAAAAATGTCCTTAATAAATTTAACTGTGGTCTTAGTGAAACGTCTGGAAACACTCTGAAGCTACAATACCCCCATACCACGAAGACTGAGCAGCAAAAAATTGGATAATTTTATGAAAATGAAAAGAACACACATCAGTATAGTACTAAACATTCCTACCTCCTCTCACTGTAAGTATGTAATAACGTTTGGAGAAAACTGACTGGACTGGACAACAGGTGGCGCTTTCCGATCTTTCTCCATTGACGAAGAGGGGAGAGCTTGAGGTGAGGTGTCTTGAGTCGTGTGGTGCTTACTATTTTGTGCAGGAAAGTCCTGAGGAGCAAATATCCTGAAAAATAATAACCTATAAGATATGGATATGATATAATGGAGTGTACAGGTAGAGGTATCAGAAACTTCAAACACCTAAGGAAGTACGATCTATAAGATATGGATATGATATAATGGAGTGTACAGGTTGAGGTATCAGAAACTTCAAACTCCTAAGGAAGTACGATCTATAAGATATGGATATGATATAATGGAGTGTACAGGCTGATGGATCAGAAACTTCAAACTCCTAAGGAGGTACGATCTATAAGATATGGATATGATATAATGGATTATACAGGCTGAGGTATCAGAAACTTCAAACTCCTAAGGAAGTACGATATATCAGATATGGATATGATATAATGGAGTGTACAGGCTGAGGTATCAGAAACTTCAAACTCCTAAGGAAGTACGATCTATAAGATATGGATATGATATAATGGATTGTACAGGCTGAGGTATCAGAAACTTCAAACTCCTAAGGAAGTACGATCTATCAGATATGGATATGATATAATGGATTGTACAGGCTGAGGTATCAGAAACTTCAAACTCCCAAGGAAGTACGATCTATAAGATATGGATATGATATAATGGATTGTACAGGCTGAGGTATCAGAAACTTCAAACTCCTAAGGAAGTACGATCTATCAGATATGGATATGATATAATGGATTGTACAGGCTGAGGTATCAGAAACTTCAAACTCCTAAGGAATCACAATCTATATGATTTGGGTATGATATAATGGAGTGTACAGGCTGAGGTATCAGAAACTTCAAACTCCTAAGGAAGCACAATCTATAAGATATGGATATGATATAATGGAGTGTACAGGCTGAGGTATCAGAAACTTCAAACTCCTAAGGAAGTACGATCTATCAGATATGGATATGATATAATGGAGTGTACAGGCTGAGGTATCAGAAACTTCAAACTCCTAAGGAAGTACGATCTATAAGATATGGATATGATATAATGGAGTGTACAGGCTGAGGTATAAGAAACTTCAAACTCCTTCCTAAGTATGATCTATAAGATATGGATATGATATAATGGAGTGTACAGGTTGAGGAATCAGAAACTTCAAACTCCTTCCTAAGTATGATCTATAAAATATGGATATGATATAATGGAGTGTACAGGCTGAGGTATCAGAAACTTCAAACTCCTTCCTAAATATGATCTATAAGATATGGATATGATATAATGGAGTGTACAGGTTGAGGAATCAGAAACTTCAAACTCCTAAGGAAGTACGATCTATAAGATATGGATATCATATAATGGAGTGTACAGGCTGAGGTATCAGAAACTTCAAACTCCTAAGGAAGATCTATAAGATATGGATATGATATAATGGAGTATACAGGCTGAGGTACCAGAAACTTCAAACTCCTAAGGAAGTACGATCTATAAGATATGGATATGATATAATGGATTGTACAGGCTGAGGTATCAGAAACTTCAAACTCCTAAGGAAGTACGATCTATAAGATATGGATATGATATAATGGAGTGTACAGGCTGAGGTATCAGAAACTTCAAACTCCTAAGGAAGTACGATCTATAAGATATGGATATCATATAATGGAGTGTACAGGCTGAGGTATCAGAAACTTCAAACTCCTAAGGAAGTACGATCTATCAGATATGGATATGATATAATGGAGTGTACAGGCTGAGGTATCAGAAACTTCAAACTCCTAAGTACGATCTATAAGATATGGATATGATATAATGGAGTGTACAGGCTGAGGTATCAGAAACTTCAAACTCCTTCCTAAGTATGATCTATAAGATATGGATATGATATAATGGAGTGTACAGGTTGAGGAATCAGAAACTTCAAACTCCTAAGGAAGTACGATCTATAAGATATGGATATGATATAATGGAGTGTACAGGTTGAGGAATCAGAAACTTCAAACTCCTAAGGAAGTACGATCTATAAGATATGGATATGATATAATGGAGTGTACAGGCTGAGGTATCAGAAACTTCAAACTCCTAAGGAAGTACGATCTATAAGATATGGATATGATATAATGGAGTGTACAGGCTGAGGTGTATAATGTACAGGCTGATATAATGTAGTTTCTAAAACATCATAATTATGCAATAACAAAGTTTTAAAAATTTCACATTTCCTATATATTTCCTACATCGTAGTTGTAAACAGGTGTTAGTTTAAAACTGTAGAGTAGAATAGATCCTACATCGTAGTGTTAAACAGGTGTTAGTTTAAAACTGTAGAGTAGAATAGATCCTACATCGTAGTGTTAAATAGGTGTTAGTTTAAAACTGTAGAGTAGAATAGATCCTACATCGTAGTGTTAAGCAGGTGTTAGTTTAAAACTGCAGAGTAGAACAGATCCTACATCGCAGTGTTAAACAGGTGTTAGTTTAAAACTGCAGAGTAGAACAGATCCAACATCGTAGTGTTAAACAGGTGTTAGTTTAAAACTGTAGAGTAGAATAGATCCTACATCGTAGTGTTAAATAGGTGTTAGTTTAAAACTGTAGAGTAGAATAGATCCTACATCGTAGTGTTAAGCAGGTGTTAGTTTAAAACTGCAGAGTAGAACAGATCCTACATCGCAGTGTTAAACAGGTGTTAGTTTAAAACTGTAGAGTAGAATAGATCCTACAGGAGGAATCAGAAACTTCAAACTCCTAAGGAAGTACGATCTATAAGATATGGATATGATATAATGGAGTGTACAGGTTGAGGAATCAGAAACTTCAAACTCCTAAGGAAGTACGATCTATAAGATATGGATATGATATAATATATATTTCTAGATTTCTCATAATGTTTATTATCTGTAATGAGATTTCTAGATTTCTCATAATGTTCTCATAATGTTTATTATCTGTAATAAGGTTTCTAGATTTCTCATAATGTTCTCATAATGTTTATTATCTGTAATAAGGTTTCTAGATTTCTCATAATGTTCTCATAATGTTTATTATCTGTAATAAGATTTCTAGATTTCTCATAATGTTCTCATAATGTTTATCATCTGTAATAAGGTTTCTAGATTTCTCATAATGTTCTCATAATGTTTATTATCTGTAATAAGGTTTCTAGATTTCTCATAATGTTCTCATAATGTTTATTATCTGTAATAAGATTTCTAGATTTCTCATAATGTTCTCATAATGTTTATTATTTGTAATAAGGTTTCTAGATTTCTCATAATGTTCTCATAATGTTTATTATCTGTAATAAGGTTTCTAGATTTCTCATAATGTTCTCATAATGTTTATTATCTGTAATAAGATTTCTAGATTTCTCATAATGTTTATTATCTGTAATAAGGTTTCTAGATTTCTCATAATGTTTATTATCTGTAATAAGATTTCTAGATTTCTCATAATGTTTATTATCTGTAATAAGATTTCTAGATTTCTCATAATGTTCTCATAATGTTTATTATCTGTAATAAGGTTTCTAGATTTTTCATAATGTTCTCATAATGTTTATTATCTGTAATAAGATTTCTAAATTTCTCATAATGTTTATTATCTGTAATAAGATTTTTAGATTTCTCATAAAACTTGAAATGGTTCATGTCGTTCATGAGATCTTTTAAAGGGAACCTATAATTCAGGTTTCAGTAAATTTAATGTATTTTTAGGTTTTTTTATTTGCTTACTTTGGGAAAAAGATACACAACGATTGGGTATATACCCGTCAAGTACTGGGTGTTTTGTTTTATAAGACAAAAAGTAAAGTGAATGAACTTGTTTATTGAACAACCTAAAACAAAGTTACTTAAATTTCTAGAAATACTACCAAAAGATGTCCCATCATTCTTTCTTCTGTCTTACTTAAGGAAGTGAATTACTTTTATTTTAGCAGATTATGTATGTTACATTAAAAAACAACAACAACACACACACGCACTTAATGGATTCATTTTACTGTCTTTTCCAAATAATCCAAACTACATTTCTCGATTACTCAAACGATGTATTCAATCATCTTCTTGGGTATTTCAAACAGGTTATTTTGTTTTGAGAGATAAAGCAATTACAGGGATTATCCAGGAAAGGTAAAGTGAATAAAGTGAATAAAGTGGATAAAGTGGATAATCTCCCATTTTTCTGAGTTAATAAAAACGTCAAGGGGCAACAAAATATAATAAGGATTAAAAATGAGGGGGGATATCTCCCCGGTAAAACACATACCATCACCTTATTCTCTGTCATATACACAGTTATTGGAGTCAACCAATTCGGGTTGCTTTTCTTCGGGACCCCATCTACTAGCCACTCCCTAAATCACGTACTAGATCCCTCCCCCGCTCGTAGGCCCTGCATGGCCAAGCGTGTTAAGGCGTTCGACTCGTAATCCGAGGGTCGCGGGTTCGCATCCCCGTCGCGCCAAACATGCTCGCCCTTTCAGCCGTGGAGGCGTTATAACATGACGATCAATCCGACTATTCGTTGGTAAAAGAGTAGCCCAAGAGTTGGCGGTGGGTGGTGATGACTAACTGCCTTCCCTCTTGTCTTACACTGCTAAATTAGGGACGGCTAGCACAGATAGCCCTTGAGTAGCTTTGTGCGAAATTCAAAAACAAACAAACAAACCAACCCTCACTCGTAACTATTAGATAGATAGAACCTTCTACTAAATTACCTTGTAGGACTGACTCTTGGAGACTCACTACTCCCAACACTCCCGACCAGAGTGGCTGTGCTCGTGGTACTACTTAGGTTTGTAGGAGTGCTCGGACCATTGGTCTCAGTACCATCAGGCGTCAGAGTATCACAGGACTGGGACGACTGGACGGACGAACCAGGAATGGCTAAGAGGGAACTTTCAACCTCTTTTTGTCTTCCGACTCTTCTGATCCACCGCCTGCATCACATTGTACTGTTCCAGATGGAAAATCCGGAGTTGACGGCTGAAAACCCGGAATCGTCAAAGGCTCAATACCAGGAGATATTGTTGAAGTCTCTCGAATTCTTTTCAAACTTTGTTCTTTCTGCTCTTCTTCGACTACAAAAAGAACAGTTTCAAAACTGGACAGTAAACAAATCATGAAAAACTAATTTATATAGTTTCGTTTTCGGTTTCTTTCTTTATCTTCGCCAACTAATTAACCAATTATCGCAGTGAAACACGACATAAATTGTTTATGAATTTTTAGGATCATTAAAAATGTTCAGTTCTTTTTGTTTTGATCACATTATTAGTACTTCTTGGGTCTGTTAAGTAATAATTCTAAAAATAAAGACTTTTTAAATGTAATTGCTTTTAATTAATTGTATATTTCACAATAGAAATATTTCATAAAAACAAGGTGAGTCAACTATGGCAACATAATATTCTATTTAACTTAGAAAATATTCTAATATATAACCGTTAATGATATTATTATTATTAATTGTTAAACTGATATCAACTGTATTATCTGTTGTCTCATTTTGCATAAAATTAAAAATTCCGATTGTTTGTTTGTTTTTGTTTTTGAATTTCGCGCAATCCTACTCTAGGGTTATCTGCGCTAGCCGTCCCTAATTTAGCAGTGTAAGACTAGAGGGAAGGCAGCTAGTCATCACCACCCACCACCAACCCTTGGGCCACTCTTTTATCGACGAATAGTGGGATTGACCGTCACATTTAAACGCTCCCACGGCTGGGGGGGGGCGAGCATGTGTGGCACGACCGGAATTCGAACCCGCGACCCTCGGATTACGAGTAGAACGCCTTAACACGCTTGGCCATGCCGGGCCCTATTCTGATCGTATGTTCACAGAAACAAACACGTTTCCAGGGAAATTCGGTAAATAATATTTTCATTTTAAGAACTACACTTTTAATCTGTCCCCCGCTGGTACTGCGGTAAGTCTACGGATTTACGACGCTAAAATCAGGGGTTCGATTCCCCTTGGTGGACTCAGCAGAGAGCCCCCTGTGGCTTTGCTATGAGAAAACACACACACTTTTGTCCGATACAAACAGAACAGATATATAACATATCAGCCTCAATACTTTGAATTTACAAGTGATTTTTTTACCTGTTAAGTCTGTTCTTTATACAATGTTATTTTCCACAATCCAAATACAATTTTCCGATACTAACATTAAAAATAAATTTTTCAGTATTGCGCATGATCAAAACAATCCATCTGTTACAATATAAACAACGTCAATAAACGTTCTTCTTTAAGACACATACGAAAATACCAGAAAAGTTAATTATTCACAGATATACCATAATATAAGGGTTTCACACAACCTGTAAAATATTGTATCTCAAAATACTGGAGAGCAAAATACTAAAGATAGAATTACCCTTTGATCATTTTTATTAAACTTTTTATGACCTGAACTGTTTTGAAAGTGAGTTGTTGTAAAGAGATCAACTTAAACTTTCTCTGGTCTGTGTTGTTCTAAAATATCAACTTAAACTTACTCTGGTCTGTGTTGTTTAAAAATATCAACTTAAACTTACTATGGTCTGTGTTGTTTTAAAATATCAACTTAAACATGTTATGGTCTGTACTGTTTGCATATTTTCAATGTACACTTGTTATGGCCTGTAACGTTTACTCACATTTTCTGTGGCTTAGACGCCAGTGCTGTTGGTTTCGAAGAGCCTGGAGTGGTTGAGGTTGATAAACATTTGACAAACCGTCCGAGGTTGAAAGACTCTGTTCTCTGTCACTGACACCAGAAGCTCCACTTTCACGTCTTGTGTACTCATAGTCAACGTACGTCACGCCAAGTTCGGTTGGAGCGTTTTCAGCAGATATGGCATCTAGAGACCTGCATGAACCAGCTTGTTATGTCCAGCTGTTTGAAAGACACTAGAAACACAGCATAAACATTTTACTTGTTTTTTATTAAGTACAGAATGAACTGATCGTGTTTTTAAAGCTGTTCTCTGGAGAGGATTCTTTAACTTGACGTCAATAACAAAGTGATTGTTTATTAAATTTACATTTTGAAGCATTCTGTGCATCTTGGTTAGTCATCCAAGATATCAGAACAAGTTACTCAAAATACCAGTATTAGTCACCCAAAACACCAGTATTAGTTACTCAAGACATTAGAATCAGTTACCCAAGACATCAGGATTACTTACCCAAGACATCAAGATGAGTTACCCAAGATACCAGCATTAGTCACCCAAGAAACCAATATCAGTTACCCATAACACCAATATTAGTTACCCAAGACATCAGTACTAGTTACTCAAGACATCAGGATTAATTATTTGAGACACTAGTATTAGTTACCGAAGACACCAGTATTAGTTACCCAAAACTACAGCATTAATTACCCAAAACACCAGTATTAATTATCCAAGACATCAAGATAAGTTCTTCGAGACATCAGGATTAGTTACCCAACACAACAGGATTATTTACCTAAGACATCAGTGTTAGTTACTCAAGACATAAAGAATAGTTAGTTATCCAGACATCAGGATTAGTTACCCAACACAACAGGATTATTTACCTAAGACATCAGTGTTAGTTACTCAAGACATAAGGAATAATTAGTTATCCAGACATCAGGATTAGTTACCCAACACAACAGGATTATTTACCTAAGACATCGGTGTTAGTTACTCAAGACATAAGGAATAATTAGTTATCCAGACATCAGGATTAGTTACCCAACACAACAGGATTATTTTACCTAAGACATCGGTGTTAGTTACTCAAGACATAAGGAATAATTAGTTATCCAGACATCAGGATTAGTTACCCAACACAACAGGATTATTTACCTAAGACATCAGTGTTAGTTACTCAAGACATAAGGAATAATTAGTTATCCAGACATCAGAATTAGTTACCCAACACAACAGGATTATTTACCTAAGACATCGGTGTTAGTTACTCAAGACATAAGGAATAATTAGTTATCCAGACATCAGGATTAGTTACCCAACACAACAGGATTATTTACCTAAGACATCGGTGTTAGTTACTCAAGACATAAGGAATAATTAGTTATCCAGACATCAGGATTAGTTACCCAACACAACAGGATTATTTACCTAAGACATCGGTGTTGGTTACTCAAGACATAAGGAATAATTAGTTATCCAGACATCAGGATTAGTTACCCAACACAACAGGATTATTTACCTAAGACATCAGTGTTAGTTACTCAAGACATAAAGAATAGTTAGTTATCCAGACATCAGGATTAGTTACCCAACACAACAGGATTATTTACCTAAGACATCAGTGTTAGTTACTCAAGACATAAGGAATAATTAGTTATCCAGACATCAGGATTAGTTACCCAACACAACAGGATTATTTACCTAAGACATCGGTGTTAGTTACTCAAGACATAAGGAATAATTAGTTATCCAGACATCAGGATTAGTTACCCAACACAACAGGATTATTTACCTAAGACATCAGTGTTAGTTACTCAAGACATAAGGAATAATTAGTTATCCAGACATCAGGATTAGTTACCCAACACAACAGGATTATTTACCTAAGACATCATAAGGAATAATTAGTCCAGACATCAGGATTAGTTACCCAACACAACAGGATTATTTACCCAAGACATCGGTGTTAGTTACTCAAGACATAAGGAATAATTAGTTATCCAGACATCAGGATTAGTTACCCAACACAACAGGATTATTTACCCAAGACATCGGTGTTAGTTACTCAAGACATAAGGAATAATTAGTTATCCAGACATCAGGATTAGTTACCCAACACAACAGGATTATTTACCTAAGACATCAGTGTTAGTTACTCAAGACATAAAGAATAGTTAGTTATCCAGACATCAGGATTAGTTACCCAACACAACAGGATTATTTACCTAAGACATCAGTGTTAGTTACTCAAGACATAAGGAATAATTAGTTATCCAGACATCAGGATTAGTTACCCAACACAACAGGATTATTTACCTAAGACATCAGTGTTAGTTACTCAAGACATAAGGAATAATTAGTTATCCAGACATCAGAATTAGTTACCCAACACAACAGGATTATTTACCTAAGACATCGGTGTTAGTTACTCAAGACATAAGGAATAATTAGTTATCCAGACATCAGGATTAGTTACCCAACACAACAGGATTATTTACCTAAGACATCGGTATTAGTTACTCAAGACATAAGGAATAATTAGTTATCCAGACATCAGGATTAGTTACCCAACACAACAGGATTATTTACCTAAGACATCGGTGTTAGTTACTCAAGACATAAGGAATAATTAGTTATCCAGACATCAGGATTAGTTACCCAACACAACAGGATTATTTACCTAAGACATCAGTGTTAGTTACTCAAGACATAAGGAATAATTAGTTATCCAGACATCAGGATTAGTTACCCAATACAACAAGATTATTTACCTAAGACATCAGTGTTAGTTACTCAAGACATAAGGAATAATTAGTTATCCAGACATCAGAATTAGTTACCCAACACAACAGGATTATTTACCTAAGACATCAGTGTTAGTTACTCAAGACATAAAGAATAGTTAGTTATCCAGACATAGGATTAGTTATCCAATACAACAGGATTATTTACCTAAGACATCGGTATTAGTTACTCAAGACATAAAGAATAGTTAGTTATCCAGGCACCAGGATAACTACTAATGATCAAAATTTTATGTATTTAAGTTTTTTATTTTTTGTAGAGCATACATTCACCATAATAAAATAGCCCGGAAAGTGTCTCCAAACTGGTATATCGGAAGTTGTTATAAAGAAAGAATTATATCCAGAATTCCAGCTGGTTGGATCACTATCTCATAACAGAATTGCAGCTATAAATTCATCATTTTTTTTACGGAAAAGGTGAATGATTGGCTTATAATAAAGCGTCATGTCATGTAAGGCAGGACTTCTCAGGGAATAAGTCTAAGGCTGTCTCTCCCAAAGACAAATTTTGAAGTTTTAAGATGCGATTTTTTTCAGTCATTCACGGGAAAGAAATTACTTATTATTAATCGTGGAAACATTAATAATTTAAATCTCCTTGCATCTTTAAATTTACATTGTATTTAGTTAATCTAACTTTAAATTACAAAAGCTTCTGTCAATTTAGGCATGTTAGCTTCTGCATTTCGATGCTAGGTTGACAAAGCGTGTCCCTATTAACTGAACAAAACTGAAAAACGTAAGTTGAGCTGCTATCTTTCATAATAGCAGTTGCAAAAGTGTGACACATTAACCTGTTGGTATCAAGGACTAGAGTTCGTGATGTCTAATATCACATCACACGTGCGCTATTTACAGACAAGTTGGACTGCTTCTCATCTTATAACGAACTTCTTCACGTAACAACAGGATATAAAATAGTGTGAAGAGCTTCTTCACGTAACAACAGGGTGTGAAATAGTGTGAAGAACGTCTTCACGTAACAACAGGGTGTGAAATAGTGTGAAGAACTTCTTCACGTAACAACAGGGTGTGAAATAGTGTGAAGAACTCTTCACGTAACAACAGGTGTGAAATAGTGTGAAGAACTTCTTCACGTAACAACAGGGTGTGAAATAGTGTGAAGAAATCACGTAACAAGAGGGTGAAATAGTGTGAAAACTTCTTCACGTAACAAAGATGGTGTGAAATAGTGTGAAGAACTTCTTCACGTAACAACAGGGTGTGAAATAGTGTGAAAAGCTTCTTCACGTAACAACAGGGTGTGAAATAGTGTGAAGAACTTCTTCACGTAACAACAGGGTGTGAAATAGTGTGAAGAACTTCTTCACGTAACAACAGGGTGTGAAATAGTGTGAAGAACTTCTTCACGTAACAACAGGGTGTGAAAGAACTTCTTCACGTGACAACAGGGTGTGAAATAGTGCGAAGAACTTCTTCACGTAACAACAGGGTGTGAAATAGTGTGAAGAACATCTTCACGTGACAACAGGGTGTGAAATAGTGTGAAGAACTTCACGTGACAACAGGGTGTGAATAATTTCTTCACGTAACTAAAGGTTTTATAAGAATCTGTTATGAAGAAAATTAGACTTTCGCGCGACTTTCAGTTACTCAGACGTTTTTTCCAGATTAAGCCTGCAGAAATTAAATACACTTAGATAAAAATAATAATATTGTAGATTTTCAAAGTTCACTGAAAATAATGGTTACGTTCTTACCCCGTCGACTCCTGAAAAGATATGTTCAACTGTATCTCAGGGTTGTAATACACTTTTTTCAGCGCCTTGAGTACGGTGACAGCGTCACTAAACGCCCTGTAGGTTAGTAGGAACGTGTTCAAAAAGTCGATACTCAGGAATCGTAGGTCGGTGAGTCTTTCGAACAGTCTTTCTGGACTGGCATAGCGTATCTGGACGAGTCAGGTTAATTTAGAATTACTTTAGTTTACATACAAATAACGACCATGTTCACTCTGAGTTAAACTTTAGGGTACGTTAATCAATTACTACTAGCGTTAGAAACAAAATAACTGACATCTGATTAGCCACCAGGATTTATTTACTTTATACTAAAAGATATAGAATATTATCCCTTGATATTTAACAAAGAATCAGCATTAAAATGAGAAAAGAGGACAAAAACAAGCCCACAATATTAGAGAGGACTTAGTTGTACCATACTTAAAAACAAGCCCATAATATCAGAGGGGACTTAGTTGAACCATACTTAAAAACAAGCCCACAATATTAGAGAGGACTTAGTTGTACCATACTTAAAAACAAGCCCACAATATCAGAGGGGACTTAGTTGAACCATACTTAAAAACAAGCCCACAATATTAGAGAGGACTTAGTTGTACCATACTTAAAAACAAGCCCATAATATTAGAGGGGACTTAGTTGTACCATACTTAAAAACAAGCCCACAATATCAGAGGGGACTTAGTTGAACCATACTTAAAAACAAGCCCACAATATTAGAGGGGATTTAGTTGAACCATACTTAAAAACAAGCCCACAATATTAGAGGGGACTTAGTTGAACCATACTTAAAAACAAGTCCACAATATTAGAAGGGACTTAGTTGAACCATACTTAAAAAACAAGCCCACAATATTAGAGGGGACTTAGTTCAACCATACTTAAAAACAAGCCCACAATATTAGAGGGGACTTAGTTGAACCATACTTAAAAACAAGCCCACAATATTAGAAAGGACTTAGTTGTACCATACTTAAAAACAAGCCCACAATATTAGAGGGGACTTAGTTGAACCATACTTAAAAACAAGCCCACAATATTAGAGGGGACTTAGTTGAACCATACTTAAAAACAAGCCCACAATATTAGAGGGGACTTAGTTCAACCATACTTAAAAACAAGCCCACAATATTAGAGGGGAGGGGACTTAGTTCAACCATACTTAAAAACAAGCCCACAATATTAGAGGGGACTTAGTTGAACCATACTTAAAAACAAGCCCACAATATTAGAAAGGACTTAGTTGTACCATACTTAAAAACAAGCCCACAATATTAGAGGGGACTTAGTTGAACCATACTTAAAAACAAGCCCACAATATTAGAGGGGACTTAGTTGTACCATACTTAAAAACAAGCCCACAATATTAGAGGGGACTTAGTTGAACCATACTTATAAACAAGCCCACAATATTAGAGGGGACTTAGTTGAACCATACTTAATATAAATTAGCTAATTAAATACTCAGATGTTTGTAACTACAATCGTGATATGTTTGTGTTCATTACTAGCTTCATCAGCGAGAGTAAAATATTGTTATTCGTTACGTATCAATTTATTTGATTTTAGGAACATCTGTGTGGGACTAGCGATTGTTTGATAAAACAACAATGTAATGACGACCGTGTGGTGGTACTTAGTGGACATTAACAATTCATTACCGTGTGGTGGTACTTAGTGGACATTAACAATTCATTACCGTGTGGTGGTACTTAGTGAACATTAACAATTCATTACCGTGTGGTGGTACTTAGTGGACATTAACAATTCATTTTATCTTGAAATAATTGTGTCAAAATAATTATTTTAGACAAAACACACGTTTTTCGCAAAATGCACAAATGATGACATTCAAAAAAGGTCAAAGATGTGGTGACCTTCAAAAGGAGGTGAGTGATATGAATCCAACAGTAATTTGAAAAATACTTAAAAAGAAAGCTAAAACAAGACAGTGTATGGTGAATGTTTAGAGACAAACATATGATAAATTAACCTCAACTATGATCCAACAGTTATATATATATATATATATATATTGAGTAATGATATATATTGTTATATGTTAATTAGTGCCTGTGCTATTATGGAAGGATGATACAAATGCCATCTCTACTATTTTATTTACATTGATTAAAAAGGGTTGATGTTAGCGATCCCCACATTAACTTTATTCGAATTTTCTATTCACGTGTTTTTATAACGTGTTTCAGTACACATTGGAAAGTTGTATTGAAAACCAAGTTCTAAATACAATACGTTTCACACTATAATATTTATTGATTGTCTATTATAATTGTTGGCTGGTAATTTCTGTTTCACCCTGTATTTAAGCTCTTTAAAGAACAACAAACGTCTGTAAGAAAGCTGACTACAAGGGGTAATGATACTATCGTTAACATTAGAATTACGATTCTCTAATTATTTCCAGTTATTAATAATACTTATAGGAGTAGATACTACGTTTAAAACTGCGTAACTTCAGTGAAACTAGATGACAATACTGTTTTGGTTTTATAATGTAATAAGGAAAAACAATAAATTCAAACGTTTTACTATATTTACAGACATTACCAGAACTTGTGTCTCAGTCATTACATATATATTGTTACAAAAGTAAACACTGTACCGTATTGTAAGGTTCTAATGACCTATGAGAAGATATTTAAAATAACATTTCGATTAACAATACGAGCCATCCATACATAGGCAGTGCTGCCACCTGTTTGATGACTGATACCGTGTTAAAATAATATAGTCAAAAAAGTTACATACACTATGGCGCAGGGGTTCCTTTTATATGCTTGTACATGGTTGGGGAAGTGAACAGGAAGGAATAGAGTAATTATCCTTTCGTTTGGTAGATATCATTAATAGCACAGGTGCAACTCTAGTAAGTTCCGATGGTTTAAACAGGTGCAGCTCCAGTAAGTCTGATGGTTTAAACAGGTGCAGCTGCAGTAAGTTCTGATGGTTTAAACAGGTGCAGCTGCAGTAAGTTCTGAAGGTTTAAACATGTACAACTCTAGTAAGTTCTGATGGTTTAAACAGGTGGATCTCTAGCAGGTTCTGATGGTTTAAACAGGTGCAGCTGCAGTAAGTTCTGATGGTTTAAACAGGTCCAGCTCCAATAGGTTCTGATGGTTTAAACAGGTACAGCTCTAGTAAGTTCTGATGGTTTAAACAGATGCAGCTCCAGTAAGTTCTGGTGGTTTAAACAGGCGCAGCTCAAGTAAGTTCTGATGGTTTAAACAGGTGCAAGTGTAGTAAGTTCTGATGGTTGATAAAGGTGCAACTCTAGTAAGTTCTGATGGTTTAAACAGGTGCAACTCTAGTAAGTTCTGATGGTTTAAACAGGTGCAGCTCTAGTAAGTTCTGATGGTTTAAACAGGAGCAACTCTAGTAAGTTCTGATGGTTTAAACAGGTGCAACTCTAGTAAATTCTGGTGGTTTAAACAGGTGCAGCTGCAGTAAGTTCTGATGGTTTAAACATGTGCAACTCTGGTAAGTTCTGATGGTTTAAATATGTGCAGCTCTAGTAAGTTCTGATGGTTTAAACAGGTGCAACTCTTGTAAGTTCTGATGGTTTAAACAGGTACAGCTCTAGTAAGTTCTGATGGTTTAAACAGGTGCAGTTGCAGTAAGTTCTGATGGTTTAAACAGGTGCAGCTGCAGTAAGTTCTGATGGTTTAAACAGGTGCAGCTGCAGTAAGTTCTGATGGTTCAATATTCTCAATACTTCTCACTCAACACTTAATGGTTAACATTAATCTTCTGCTTAATAAAGCTGATAAAGTTACTGGTGTGTTTCATACCATTTCTATGTCGTTGTAGCTTCTAACATATGTTTGTTTTGATGTCACTGAAAACTGCACGAGACCAATATACGTTTACAAGGAAGAAATCATCCAATAAAAATCAACAGAACTCACACACCTTGAGCTACTCTTCTCTCAACCAAGAGAAGGACTGACCGTCACTTTATAACGCCCCTACGTTTGAAACGACAGCAAGTCAACTAACCTAACAACTAGGTGACGTTACAGTTCAATTGCACACTTTGCAATATAGTGAGTACAGACAAGGATGATGTACAGTTCAGGATTATACTAAATAGTAGTACAGATGAGGATGATGTACAGTTCAGAATTATACTAAATAGTAGTACAGATGAGGATGATGTACAGTTCAGGATTATACTAAATAGTAGTACAGATGAGGATGATGTACAGTTCAGGATTATACTAAATAGTAATACAGATGTGGATGATGTACAGTTCAGGATTATACTAAATAGTAGTACAGATGAGGATGATGTACAGTTCAGGATTATACTAAATAGTAGTACAGATGAGGACGATGTACACATCAGGATTATACTAAATAGTAGTACAGATGAGGATGATGTACAGTTCAGGATTATACTAAATAGTAGTACAGATGAGGATGATGTACAGTTCAGGATTATACTAAATCGTAGTACAGATAAGAATGATGTACAGTTCAGGATTATACTAAATAGTAATACAGATGAGGATGATGTACAGTTCAAAATTATACTAAATAGTAGTACAGATGAGGATGATGTACAGTTCAAGATTATACTAAATAGTAGTACAGATGAGGATGATGTACAGTTCAGGACTATACTAAATAGTAATACAGATGAGGATGATGTACAGTTCAGGACTATACTAAATAGTAATACAGATGAGGATGATGTACAGTTCAGGATTATACTAAATAGTAGTACAGATGAGGATGATGTACAGTTCAGGATTATACTAAATAGTAGTACAGATGAGGATGATGTACAGTTCAGGATTATACTAAATAATAGTACAGATGAGAATGATGTACAGTTCAGGACTATACTAAATAGTAGTACAGATGAGGATGATGTACAGTTCAGGATTATACTAAATAGTAGTACAGATGAGGATGATGTACAGTTCAGGATTATACTAAATAGTAGTACAGATGAGGACGATGTACACATCAGGATTATACTAAATAGTAGTACAGATGAGGATGATGTACAGTTCAGGATTATACTAAATAGTAGTACAGATGAGGATGATGTACAGTTCAGGATTATACTAAATAGTAGTACAGATGAGGACGATGTACACATCAGGATTATACTAAATAGTAGTACAGATGAGGACGATGTACACATCAGGATTATACTAAATAGTAGTACAGATGAGGATGATGTACAGTTCAGGATTATACCAAATAGTAGTACAGATGAGGATGATGTACAGTTCAGGATTATACTAAATAGTACCACAGATGAGGATGATGTACAGTTCAGGATTATACCAAATAGTAGTACAGATGAGGACGATGTACACATCAGGATTATACTAAATAGTAGTACAGATGAGGATGATGTATAGTTCAGGATTATACTAAATAGTAGTACAGATGAGGATGATGTACAGTTCAGGATTATACTAAATAGTAGTACAGATGAGGATGATGTACAGTTCAGGATTATACTAAATAGTAGTACAGATGAGGATGATGTACAGTTCAGAATTACACTAAATAGTAGTACAGATGAGGATGATGTACAGTTCAGGATTATACTAAATAGTATTACAGATGAGGACGATGTACAGTTCAGGATTATACTAAATAGTAATACAGATGAGGACGATGTACACATCAGGATTATACTAAATAGTAGTACAGATGAGGATGATGTACAGTTCAGGATTATACTAAATAGTAGTGCAGATGAGGACGATGTACAGTTCAGTATTATACTAAATAGTAATACAGATGAGGATAACGTACAGTTCAGGATTATACTAAATAGTAGTACAGATGAGGACGATGTACAGTTCAGGATATTAAATAGTAGTACAGATGAAGATGATGTACAGTTCAGGATTATACTAAATAGTAGTAGAGATGAGAATGATGTACAGTTCAGGATTATGCTAAATAGTAGTACAGATGAGGATGATGTACAGTTCAGGATTATACTAAATAGTAGTACATATGAGGACGATGTACAGTTCAGGATTATACTAAATAGTAGTACAGATGAGGATGATGTACACATCAGGATTATACTAAATAGTAGTACATATGAGGACGATGTACAGTTCAGGATATTAAATAGTAGTACAGATGAAGATGATGTACAGTTCAGGATTATACTAAATAGTAGTAGAGATGAGAATGATGTACAGTTCAGGATTATGCTAAATAGTAGTACAGATGAGGATGATGTACAGTTCAGGATTATACTAAATAGTAGTACAGATGAGGATGATGTACAGTTCAGGATTATACTAAATAGTAATACAGATGTGGATGATGTACAGTTCAGGATTATACTAAATAGTAGTACAGATGAGGATGATGTACAATTCGGGATTATACTAAATAGTAGTACAGATGAGGATGATGTGCAGTTCAGGATTATACTAAGTAGTATTACAGATGAGGATGATGTACAGTTCAGGATTATACTAAATAGTAATACAGATGAGGATGATGTACAGTTCAGGATTATACTAAATAGTAATACAGATGAGGATGATGTACAGTTCAGGATTATACTAAATAGTAATAGAGATGAGGATGATGTACAGTTCAGGATTATACTAAATAGTAGTACAGATGAGGATGATGTGCAGTTCAGGATTATACTAAATAGTAGTACAGATGAGGATGATGTATAGTTCAGGATTATACTAAATAGTATTACAGATGAGGATGATGTACAGTTCAGGATTATACTAAATAGTATTACAGATGAGGACGATGTACAGTTGAGGATCATATTAAATAGTATTACAGATGAGGATGATGTACAGTTGAGGATCATATTAAATAGTATTACAGATGAGGATGATGTACAGTTGAGGATTATATTAAATAGTATTACAGATGAGGATGATGCACAGTTGAGGATTATACTAAATAGTATTACAGATCAGGATGATGTACAGTTGAGGATTGCATTAAATAATCAGTGTAGTTGAGGATGGCAGATCATTACGAATTCGTAAGAACTTTAAAGTTACCAATACTTCGTGTGTCAGATAATTTACGACCCGTATTAACTTAAGGTTTAGCAAAAATAAAAAATAAAACATTCATAGTTGGTTCGGAACAAACAAGAAAAGGCTGTTATGGTTCGTGAAATGTGATTAATAAAGAACTTTAGAAAGCGTTTAGAAGAAACACGGAATAAAACTCAAGATTTTGGTTGGTAATAAAGAAGTTTCAATTCTATCAATAAGAATGAATTTCGTCCACTTTGTAAATAGTATAACCGGTATATTAACCGATTCCACAGTGTTTTATTTCAGTAGTTTCTGGTTTGTCGAAGTGTATACGTACCTGAGGAACTTTACACGAATTCAGGGTTCGACTAAATCTTATGTCTATGTCATCTTTGAACAGCCGTGGATCGTTCCTGGAGAATATGTGACAAAGAGATAAATGATTAACAAAAACCTTGTTTGGAATTTCGTATTTAACAAAATTATACATTAATGTCTTTTATAGTTTAAATAGATAGATTGGAAATGGTGATACGAAACAATGAAAGTTTTGTTAGAAAGTTAAGAAACATGGTATTACTTCAGTGTCCAGGTTTTGACCTGTGTTTGACCAGTTCAATAATGCTCAATGATCACTAATGTCTCATACTTCAGACCTTATGTGTCTATACACATTATTTTTAAACCATGATTCGTATCACTATAACTACGTATGTTAGACATCAATCCAAGTTTCGTTTCACTTTAACTACATATGATAGACATCAATCCAAGTTTCGTTCTTTCATGTTTTGTTTTCGGTAAGTGGAGGCACGTGATTGATTGTTGGGTATTAATAAATATTATTGTTAATTTTTGTTTCGAATAATCAAAAATTTATAGATTTCTTAGTGCCCAGAATATAGAATCTACATCACTTTGAAAACAACAATAACAAATCTCACTCAAAACAAACACTAAAGAAATATACAATCTACATCACTATGGAAACCACAATAACGAATCTCACTCAAAACAAACATAAAAGAAATATACAATCTACATCACTATGGAAACCACAATAACGAATCTTACTCAAAACAAACATAAAGAAATATACAATCTACATCACTATGGAAACCACAATAACGAATCTTACTCAAAACAAACATAAAAGAAATATACAATCTACATCACTATGGAAACCACAATAACAAATCTCACTCAAAACAAACACTAAAGAAATATACAATCTACATCACTATGAAAACAACAATAACAAATCTCACTCAAAACAAACACTAAAGAAATATACAATCTACATCACTATGAAAACAACAATAACGAATCTCACTCAAAACAAACACTAAAGAAATATACAATCTACATCACTATGGAAACCACAATAACGAATCTCACTCAAAACAAACATAAAAGAAATATACAATCTACATCACTATGGAAACCACAATAACGAATCTCACTCAAAACAAACATAAAAGAAATATACAATCTACATCACTATGGAAACCACAATAACGAATCTTACTCAAAACAAACATAAAAGAAATATACAATCTACATCACTATGGAAACCACAATAACAAATCTCACTCAAAACAAACATAAAAGAAATATACAATCTACATCACTATGGAAACCACAATAACGAATCTTACTCAAAACAAACATAAAAGAAATATACAATCTACATCACTATGGAAACCACAATAACGAATCTTACTCAAAACAAACATAAAAGAAATATACAACCTACATCACTATGGAAACCACAATAACAATCTCACTCAAAACAAACATAAAAGAAATATACAATCTACATCACTATGGAAATCACAATAACGAACCTTACTCAAAACAAACACTGACGAAATGTACAACCTACATCACTATGGAAACCACAATAACGAATCTCACTCAAAACAAACATAAAAGAAATATACAATCTACATCACTATGGAAATCACAATAACGAATCTTACTCAAAACAAACACTGACGAAATGTACAACCTACATCACTATGGAAACCACAATAACGAATCTTACTCAAAACAAACACTGACGAAATGTACAACCTACATCACTATGGAAACCACAATAACGAATCTTGCTCAGGTGAAACAAACACCAAAGAAAGATAGAACCTACATCGCTATGGAGACAAGAATAACAAATATTACTCAAAACAAAGAAACACTAACGAAATATACAGCCTACATAACTATGGAAACAATAATAACGAAAAATAAAATGTTAATAAACATGAAGAATGTGATAATGTATACATGATTAACATGTTCATGTTTTCATATTTCTTGTAATTCTCTCAACTTAACTTCTACATGTGATATTTTCCCTATCTTAAAAAAAAACAAGCAAACAGTAGAATTGTGCACAAAAGTTTTACAAGTAGCTTTAGCATAGCGAAGATATAACAATAGGATACTCGTATTTAACAATAACTGTCATACACATAGGTAAGATATAACAATAGAATACCAGTTTTAACAATAACTGTATCATACATATACTTAAGATATGACAACAGAATACCAGTTTTAACAATAACTGTATCATACATATATTTGAGATATCAAAACAGAATACCAGTTTTAACAACAACTGTATTATACATATATTTAAGATATGACAACAGAACACCAGTTTTAACAATAACTGTATCATACATATACTTAAGATATGACAACAGAATACCAGTTTTAACAATAACTGTATCATAAATATATTTAAGATAAGAAAACAGAATACCAGTTTAACAATAACTGTATCATACATATATTTAAGATATGAAAACAGAACACCAGTTTTAACAATAACTGTATCATACATATATTTAAGATATAACAATAGAATACCAGTTTTAACAATAACTGTATCATACATATATTTAAGATATAACAATAGAATACCAGTTTAACAATAACTGTATCATATACATATTTGAGATATCAAAACAGAATACCAGTTTTAACAATAACTGTATCATACATATATTTAAGATATAACAATAGAATACCAGTTTAACAATAACTGTATCATATACATATTTGAGATATCAAAACAGAATACCAGTTTTAACAATAACTGTATCATACATATATTTAAGATATAACAATAGAATACCAGTTTAACAATAACTGTATCATATACATATTTGAGATATCAAAACAGAATACCAGTTTCAACAATAACTGTATCATAAATATATTTAAGATATAACAACAGAATACCAGTTTTAACAATAACTGTATCATACATATATTTAAGATATGACAACAGAATACCAGTTTTAACAATAACTGTATCATACATATATTTAAGATATAACAATAGAATACCAGTTTAACAATAACTGTATCATATACATATTTGAGATATCAAAACAGAATACCAGTTTTAACAATAACTGTATCATACATATATTTAAGATAAAACAATAGAATACCAGTTTTAACAATAATTGTATCATACATATATTTAAGATATAACAATAGAATACCAGTTTTAACAATAACTGTATCATACATATATTTAAGATATGAAAACAGAATACCAGTTTTAACAATAACTCAAGCATGCTCACAGATCTTTAAATGACGATAATTTTAGTGACGTCAGCTTCAAGTTCAATGTTTGTTTGTTCGATATCTTAGAAACAAATATTATTGGTCCTTTCTTCTGTTGATTTTTTTTCCAGTCATGTGTAAAGATGAAAATTTTCCAATTAAAAGTTACCTAAAGCAACTTGTGTTTCAAAGTTATCTAAAACAACTTGGAAAGGACATTCTAATGTAAACTTAATAAACAAAGATAAGAAACTGGTGTATTTCTAGTTTCCTAGTTTCGTTTTGGAAAACTACACGATTTTAAACTCACAATAAAATATAATGATATTCTGAATTTCATTCTTCTAAAAAACTTATATTAACTATTTTTTCCAGTTCTTAATATTTCGATGTCTAATAGTTGTTTTTGACATAAAATTCACTGTTTATCTCCTCTGAGTACAAGGGGCCTCTGAACAACTGACTGTTTCCAAGGCAACACGTCTTTTCTTCAGTGGACATGGCGAAGTTGTTTACACCTGAAACTAATAGTCACGAGGAATTACGTCAAAACGTTTTGTCCTATCAGATGCATACTTCAGTTTAAACAACTGGGTCCGCTTTCCTTTGCCTCGTGCTCAGTTTTTAAAACAGCTTACCTGATCGAATGAGGCATGATGACGGAAGAAAAGTCGGTCATCGTGCTGTGGAACAGGTCGTTGAAGTGTACGTTATCTATACACTAGAGGAAGTAAAGAAAGAAAGAAATAATCCGTCAGGTGGGGTTATTACACACAGCTGAATAATCTTTAATTACGAATAGTGAAGTTGTCACAAGAGTAACAGCCTGGAATTTAATATTTTATTACAGTTGCTATTATTAGATACAATAGAGTTCCCTCTACCGAGTTCACAACGATAAATAGAAAACTGCCAATTTCACATGATTTGGTTGTGTGAACGTTCTAACCTGTTGTCCTTAAGGAGTTGTTCCTCCGTCAACGCGTTCTCGGAACGTGGTGTCAAAACCGCTTCTTTTTGACAATGGAAACTAAGCTTTGATTTTTCTTAGCACGTGGCGGTTTGTTCCACTTACCTGACTTATATCACTAGTCCATGTCGCCTTCTCCTGCGATGTCGGGGCTACCAGGTGGATGACGACCGGCGGCCCGCTCTTGTTATCTACGACAATCCTAAAGTCGAGACCACCATAATCTTTCTGCACACCGGCACCGCTTGATGCCGCCACAGTACTCGTTTCGCTGATTCCGCTTGACTGGCTTGAGGCAGAACTCAGAGAACTCTCTGTGGAAACAAGAAATAAAATCAGGAATTCGATTTTTGTAATATGAAAACAGCAATGTAGTTTTAATCACAGACATTTGGAATAGGATAGGTCTTATCTTGTGATTAAAGTTACAGGATTTTATGTTCTGTTGAATGTTCACCAAATATTCTATATTTTTTTTCCTAAAATAAACGCTACAAGGGGAATTTTATGTTAGCTTGAAAGCTTCTAAAATATTCAAATATTTTCTCCTGATTATAAATAAATGCATTACTCCTGAAAACAAAAGACACAATACCACCGTCTTCCACGGAGAACTGAAACTGTTCACTTGGATCTTCGACTAACGTGGCATCGGCTAAAGAGATCTTCCCGACACCCTGAAAACAAATATATATTTTAACATTAACATGATGTAGCAGAAAACACAAAATTGGAAGTAACAGATGACCAGCAGAGGAGCTAAGAAGAAGTATCATTTTGTTCCTTCTGTCACTTTCCCTGTACATCAACAATATTGTACTCACCATCAGTTCTCCTGTACATCAACAATATTATACTCACCATCAGCTCCTCTGTACCTCAACAATATTGTACTCACCATCAACTCCCCTGTACCTCAACAATATTGTACTCACCATCAGATCCCCTGAACATCAACAATATTATACTCACCATCAGTATACTCACCCTGTACGTCAACAATATTGTACTCACCATCAGTTCCTTTGAACATCAACAATATTGTGTTCACCATCAGTTCCCTTGTACATCAACATTATACTCACCATCAGTATACTCACCCTGTACATCAACAATATTGTGTTCACCATCAGTTCCCTTGTACATCAACAATATTGTACTCACCATCAGTTCCCCTGTACATCAACAATATTGTGTTCACCATCATTTCCCTTGTACATCAACAATATTGTACTCACCATCAGTTCTCCTGTACATCAACAATATTATACTCACCATCAGCTCCCCTGTACCTCAACAATATTGTACTCACCATCAGTTCCCCTGTACATCAACAATATTATACTCACCATCAGTATACTCACCCTGTAAGTCAACAATATTGTACTCACCATCAGTTCTCCTGTACATCAACAATATTATACTCACCATCAGCTCCCCTGTACCTCAACAATATTGTACTCACTATCAGTTCCCCTGTACATCAACAATATTATACTCACCATCAGTATACTCACACTGTACGTCAAGAATATTGTACTCACCATCAGTTCCCATGTACATCAACAATATTGTGTTCACCATCAGTTCCCATGTACATCAACAATATTGTGTTCACCATCAGTTCTCTTGTACATCAACAATATTGTACTCACCATCAGTTCCCCTGTACATCAACAATATTGTGTTCACCATCAGTTCTCCTGTACATCAACAATATTATACTCACCGTCAGCTCCCCTGTACATCAACAATATTGTGTTCACCATCAGTTCCCTTGTACATTAACAATATTGTACTCACCATCAGTTCCCGTGTACATCAACAATATTGTGTTCACCATCAGTTTCCTTGTACATCAACAATATTGTACTCACCATCAGTTCCCCTGTACGTTAACAATATTGTAATCACCATCAGTTCCCCTATACGTCAACAATATTATACTCATCGTCAGTTCCCCTATACGTCAACAATATTATACTCATCGTCAGTTCCCCTGTACATCAACAATATTGTACTCACCATCAGTTCCCCTGTACGTCAACAATATTGTGTTCACCATCAGTTCTCCTGTGCATCAACAATATTATACTCACCATCAGCTCCCCTGTACCTCAACAATATTGTACTCACTATCAGTTCCCCTGTACATCAACAATATTATACTCACCATCAGTATACTCACCCTGTACGTCAACAATATTGTACTCACCATCAGTTCCCATGTACATCAACAATATTGTGTTCACCATCAGTTCTCTTGTACATCAACAATATTGTACTCACCATCAGTTCCCCTGTACATCAACAATATTGTGTTCACCATCAGTTCTCTTGTACATCAACAATATTGTACTCACCATCAGTTCCCCTGTACATCAACAATATTGTGTTCACCATCAGTTCTCCTGTACATCAACAATATTATACTCACCATCAGCTCCCCTGTACCTCAACAATATTGTACTCACCATCAGTTCCCTGTACATCAACAATATTATACTCACCATCAGTATACTCACCCTGTACGTCAACAATATTGTACTCACCATCAGTTCCCCTGTACATCAACAATATTGTGTTCACCATCAGTTCCCTTGTACATTAACAATATTGTACTCACCATCAGTTCCCGTGTACATCAACAATATTGTGTTCACCATCAGTTCCCTTGTACATCAACAATATTGTACTCACCATCAGTTCTCTTGTACATCAACAATATTGTACTCACCATCAGTTCCCCTGTACATCAACAATATTGTGTTCACCATCAGTTATCCTGTACATCAACAATATTATACTCACCATCAGCTCCCCTGTACCTCAACAATATTGTACTCACCATCAGTTCCCCTGTACATCAACAATATTATACTCACCATCAGTATACTCACCCTGTACGTCAACAATATTGTACTCACCATCAGTTCCCCAGTACATCAACAATATTGTGTTCACCATCAGTTCCCTTGTACATTAACAATATTGTACTCACCATCAGTTCCCCTGTACGTTAACAATATTGTACTCACCATCAGTTCCCGTGTACATCAACAATATTGTGTTCACCATCAGTTCCCTTGTACATCAACAATATTGTACTCACCATCAGTTCCCCTGTACGTTAACAATATTGTACTCACCATCAGTTCCCCTATACGTCAACAATATTATACTCATCATCAGTTCCCCTGTACATCAACAATATTGTACTCACCATCAGTTCCCCTATACGTCAACAATATTATACTCATCATCAGTTCCCCTGTACATCAACAATATTGTACTCACCATCAGTTCCCCTATACGTCAACAATATTATACTCATCATCAGTTCCCCTGTACATCAACAATATTGTACTCACCATCAGTTCCCCTATACGTCAACAATATTGTGTTCACCATCAGTTCCCTTGTACATCAACAATATTGTACTCACCATCAGTTCTCTTGTACATCAACAATATTGTACTCACCATCAGTTTTCTTGTACATCAACAATATTGTACTCACCATCAGTTCCCGTGTACATCAACAATATTGTGTTCACCATCAGTTCCCTTGTATATCAACAATATTGTACTCACCATCAGTTCTCTTGTACATCAACAATATTGTACTCACCATCAGTTCCCCTGTACATCAACAATATTGTGTTCACCATCAGTTATCCTGTACATCAACAATATTATACTCACCATCAGCTCCCCTGTACCTCAACAATATTGTACTCACCATCAGTTCCCCTGTACATCAACAATATTATACTCACCATCAGTATACTCACCCTGTACGTCAACAATATTGTACTCACCATCAGTTCCCCAGTACATCAACAATATTGTGTTCACCATCAGTTCCCTTGTACATTAACAATATTGTACTCACCATCAGTTCCCCTATACGTCAACAATATTATACTCATCATCAGTTCCCCTGTACATCAACAATATTATACTCACCATCAGTATACTCACCCTGTACGTCAACAATATTGTACTCACTATCAGTTCCCCTGTACATCAACAATATTGTGTTCACCATCAGTTCCCTTGTACATTAACAATATTGTACTCACCATCAGTTCCCGTGTACATCAACAATATTGTGTTCACCATCAGTTCCCTTGTACATCAACAATATTGTACTCACCATCAGTTCCCTGTACGTTAACAATATTGTACTCACCATCAGTTCCCCTATACGTCAACAATATTATACTCATCATCAGTTTCCCTGTACATCAACAATATTGTACTCACCATCAGTTCCCCTATACGTCAACAATATTATACTCATCATCAGTTCCCCTGTACATCAACAATATTGTGTTCACCATCAGTTCCCTTGTACATTAACAATATTGTACTCACCATCAGTTCCCGTGTACATCAACAATATTGTGTTCACCATCAGTTCCCTTGTACATCAACAATATTGTACTCACCATCAGTTCCCCTGTACGTTAACAATATTGTACTCACCATCAGTTCCCCTATACGTCAACAATATTATACTCATCATCAGTTCCCCTGTACATCAACAATATTGTACTCACCATCAGTTCCCCTATACGTCAACAATATTATACTCATCATCAGTTCCCCTGTAGATCAACAATATTGTACTCACCATCAGTTCCCCTGTACGTCAACAATATTATACTTATCATCAGTTCCCCTGTACGTTAACAATATTATACTCACCATCAGTATACTCACCCTGTACGTCAACAATATTGTACTCACCATCAGTTCCCCAGTACATCAACAATATTGTGTTCACCATCAGTTCCCTTGTACATTAACAATATTGTACTCACCATCAGTTCCCGTGTACATCAACAATATTGTGTTCACCATCAGTTCCCTTGTACATCAACAATATTGTACTCACCATCAGTTCCCCTGTACGTTAACAATATTGTACTCACCATCAGTTCCCCTATACGTCAACAATATTATACTCATCATCAGTTCCCCTGTACATCAACAATATTGTACTCACCATCAGTTCCCCTGTACGTCAACAATATTATACTCATCATCAGTTCCCCTGTACGTTAACAATTTTGTACTCACCATCAGTTCCCCTGTACGTCAACAATATTATACTCATCATCAGTTCCCCTGTACGTTAACAATATTGTACTCACCATCAGTTCCCCTGTACATCACAATATTGTACTCACTATCAGTAAAATATAAAGATTCTTATTGGTGAGGAGCTGTGTATATGCAATAATTACACTTGGAGGTTAATGTACAGTGTGGTATTACTGTTTGTTCCGATAACATGAAAGAAATGTTTAACATGAGAAAATGGAAGTTTAAAACATTCAGTATTGTTTTGTTTGTATGAAACACAGCATCGTTACAGTTTTGATAATAATAAACAAGTTAATGTATTTTAACACTAGATATATACGACCTTATAACACTCTTTCATTAGACACTTAACGTTTCGCTTTATAGCATCTTCAGGAGCGTTGCACTAAAACACAAGCCGTAACTAACAGAACAGAGATACTATTGAACGTTTCTGAATATGTTGTAAAGCGAAACGTTGAGTGTCCAGTTAAAGATAAAAAATAAGAAATCTAGTGTTGTACCGGTCTTTAAATGTCTTTTATAAGCCAATATGTACAGCAATATGTTAAAATAAGTATTATTCATTTATATAAGAAGACAGACATAACCAATGCTGAAATATAAAGTACTGTTTATTCAGATAAGAGTTTGATGGAACCAGTTTAATATATCTTGTTCTGATAAAACAATGTAAATCAACAAATTTATTGTGGTGTTGTGTTTAGACGATAAAGAAACAGTTAAACAAAACTAAGTATTGTTTCTTTAAAAAACAAAGTATGAAACAACGACGCTAAATCATTGTTTTCTTTATAGAAGTATCACTGTGTTTCAGTTGATGGATTATTTTAATGTCCAGTTATAAGTGTTAATATAGTATTGTTTGTTTGTGAATTTCGCGCAAAGCTACACGAGGGCTATCTGCGCTAGCCGTCCCTAATTTAGCAGTGTAAGACTAGAGGGGAAGCAGCTAGTCATCACCACCCACCGCCAACTCTTGGGCTACTCTTTGGATTGACCGTAACATTATAACGCCCCCACGGCTGAAAGGGCGAGCATGTTTGGTGCGACGGGAATTCGAACCCACGATCCTCAGGTTACGAATCGAACGCATTAACCCACCTGGCCATGCCGGGCCAGGCAGCAGAATGAATGTCTTCAAAACTCAAAGTATATAAATGTGAAAAACAATCATTAGTGAACTATAATATCGTATTATGTAAAGAAAAAATTAAAACACGTGTGGAAATTCACCAACACGAAATTAAAACACATTTCTTACCTCTGCAAAATAAAGTTTCCCTGACGAAGTTCTAGTACACAACAAAATATGATTAGTAAAGAGAAAACACTGTTGTACACTTTCCCTCACACGGGTGCGCTGCAGTCGGGATTTGTCACTACCAAGAACTCGAATAACGCTTCCTGGAGAGAAATATTAATACACTTTACAAATGAAGTGTATTTATTATCAAAATACATAGTAGTTTTATTATTTTAGACAACTTTTCAAATGTTTAATACTTAGAAAGGAGCTAAAAAGGGGTTTAAAAACGTTCCTAGGGGTTACAACTGTGTTATAACAATATAAATATACAAATATCGTTTCGTTTTCTAATTGATTTGGTTTGTTTTTGAACTTCGCGCAGAGCTACGCGAGAGATATCTCGCAGTGTAAGACAAGAGAGAAGGCAGCTAGTCATCACCACCCGCCGCCAACTCTTGGTTCTATTCTTTTACCAACGAATAGTGGGATTGGCCGTCACAATATAACGACCCCACGGTAGAAAGGGCGAGCATGTTTGATGCGACAGGGATTCGAACCCGCGACCCATAGATTACGGGTCGAGTTTCTTAACCACCTGGCCATGCCGGGGCCTTCGTCTTCTAAAACAGGAAACATTTGGTTGGAATAAAGAGAATATGTTTATTGGACATTATCACTGTTTCAACGCGGCTAGGGTTACTATAGTAATGACACCTACCTTGTAAAGATAAACCTGGTTATCACAGTATATTTTCTTACAATACTTAATGAGAACCAGGTTTGGCTTGTTTCTTTTGAATTTCGCGCAAAGCTACACGAGAGCTATCTGCGTAGCCGTCTCTAAATTAGCAGTGTAACACTAAACGGAAGGCAGCTATTCATCAGCACCCACCGCCAACTCTTGGGCTACTCTTTTACCAACGAATAGTGGGATTGGCCGTCAACTTATAACGCCCTCACGGCTGAAAGGGCGAGCATGTTTGATGCGACAGGGATTCGAACCCGCGACCCTAAGATTACGAGTCGAGTACCTTAACCACCTGACCATACAGAGCTTAGGACCAGGTACATATCAACATTCTAATCACCATATGATAGGTAACTTGAAAAGATAAACCGAGTTCACCATTTTCACGTCAATAAGCTGACTTACATTGCTACGACACTTTACCTTGCCTGATAAACACCTGGTTGACATCCAGAAGTATATCACAACCTCCAGTGATCATCCTTTCAATCGCCAGGTTTTTACGAATGTTTTCTGTTTCACTGACCTCATCATGCATTTGCTATAAAAGATAATAAACCACATATTAAACTCTGTTTGTTTTTACAGGACTACATTTAATCTAATTGTTATTCAATTAAAACCAAGCCACTTGAACAGCTTTTCGTCACTCAATCAGAGTCAATAAGTTGTGGTTTCCACTGACTGTAGTCATCAAACTAGAGAGCTCTGATAGGCCCGTGATGACCAACGTCAGCAACAGAGTAAAAAAGGCAAGAAAAAACTATAACTCATTAATAGTGACCAACAGAGCCCAAAACGTCTTACCAGGTAATATGGAAGAAGATGATAACAAGTCGCAATCACACTGATTGACCAGTCAAATGATAAAATGACCAGTCAACAAGTTAAACAGAAAGACTGTAACGAGAACCAGTTCTCAAAGTATTTAACAAAAGAAACTGTTAACAACACACAAAAGGAACAACAAGAACTAATATTAAATTTTAAGATGATCTATTACGTAATGGATCAAGGCGGATAGATTAACGACAAATCTCGTAATCTTTTATTGAAGGATAAACATCTTTAATAGATTAATTACTATTGTAGCCTTAAATGTTCATTAAATGTTTAGAAACTTCCCTGTCTAACGAGCCATGTTATAATATAAATAAATATAGGAAGATATTTCATTAATATCTTCATTAATTAATTAATCATTAATTAATTTATAAATGTTCATTAAACGTTTAGAAACGTATCTGTTATAATATAAATAAATATAGGAAGATATTTCATTAATATCTTCATTAATTAATTAATCATTAATTAATTTATAAATGTTCATTAAACGTTTAGAAACGTATCTGTTATAATATAAATAAATATAGGAAGATATATCATTAATATCTTCATTAATTAATTAATCATTAATTAATTTATAAATGTTTATTAAACGTTTAGAAACTTCTCTGTCTAACGAGCCAGATGTTATAATATAAATAAATATAGGAAGATATACGTATTATTAGTCATAATTTAAAATAGAAATATCGTTTTGTTTTTGATCAGAGAAATATCGTGTTTGCTTTAACTGAACGAAGTTGATTATAATATAAGTTTATATGTTTCGAATAACCCTACCCTCGAGAGCTCTTCCAGCTTCGCACGGGCTAGCTCCAAACTCTTTCTTTCGACATGATTGTGGGGGGTATGGGCCAATAGCTCGTGCAGGGTAATGATGTAACGTGGAACCTACAGGGACACACGGATAGGAATAGATGTCGTAATCAGAAGGGATAATAACTGGTTATAAAGCTAGTAGTTTTATCACAGCTAAAACTTCAACATAAAACCCTGGTTATAAAGCTAGTAGTTTTATCATAGCTAAAACTTCAACATAAAACCCTGGTCATAAAGCTAGTAGTTTTATCATAGCTAAAACTTCAACATAAAATCCTGGTTATAAAGCTAGTAGTTTTATCATAGCTAAAACTTCAACATAAAACTCTGGTAATAAAGCTAGTAGTTTTATCATAGCTAAAACTTCAACACAAAACGCTGGTTATAAAGCTAGTAGTTTTATCATAGCTAAAACTTCAACATAAAACGGTGGTTATAAAGCTAGTAGTTTTATCATAGCTAAAACTTCAACATAAAACCCTGGTTATAAAGCTAGTAGTTTTATCATAGCTAAAACTTCGACATAAAACCTTGGTTATAAAGCTAGTAGTTTTATCACAGCTAAAACTTCAACACAAAACCTTGGTTATAAAGCTAGTAGTTTTATCACAGCTAAAACTTCAACATAAAACCCTGGTTATAAAGCTAGTAGTTTTATCATAACTAAAACTTCAACATAAAACTCTGGTTATAAAGCTAGTAGTTTTATCATAGCTAAAACTTCAACATAAAACTCTGGTTATAAAGCTAGTAGTTTTATCATAGCTAAAACTTCAACATAAAACCTTGGTTATAAAGCTAGTAGTTTTATCATAGCTAAAACTTCAACATAAAACGGTGGTTATAAAGCTAGTAGTTTTATCACAGCTAAAACTTCAACATAAAACCCTGGTTATAAAGCTAGTAGTTTTATCATAGCTAAAACTTCAACATAAAACCCTGGTTATAAAGCTAGTAGTTTTATCATAGCTAAAACTTCGACATAAAACCTTGGTTATAAAGCTAGTAGTTTTATCATAGCTAAAACTTCAACATAAAACCGTGGTTATAAAGCTAGTAGTTTTATCATAGCTAAAACTTCAACACAAAACCCTGGTTATAAAGCTAGTAGTTTTATCATAACTAAAACTTCAACATAAAACTCTGGTTATAAAGCTAGTAGTTTTATCATAGCTAAAACTTCAACATAAAACCTTGGTTATAAAGCTAGTAGTTTTATCATAGCTAAAACTTCAACATAAAATCCTGGTTATAAAGCTAGTAGTTTTATCATAGCTAAAACTTCAACATAAAACCCTGGTTATAAAGCTAGTAGTTTTATCATAGCTAAAACTTCAACATAAAACCGTGGTTATAAAGCTATTAGTTTTATCATAGCTAAAACTTCAACATAAAACCTTGGTTATAAAGCTAGTAGTTTTATCATAGCTAAAACTTCAACATAAAACCTTGGTTATAAAGCTAGTAGTTTTATCATAGCTAAAACTTCAACATAAAATCCTGGTTATAAAGCTAGTAGTTTTATCATAGCTAAAACTTCAACATAAAACCGTGGTTATAAAGCTAGTAGTTTTATCATAGCTAAAACTTCAACATAAAACCCTGGTTATAAAGCTAGTAGTTTTATCATAGCTAAAACTTCAACATAAAACCCTGGTTATAAAGCTAGTAGTTTTATCATAGCTAAAACTTCAACATAAAACCGTGGTTATAAAGCTAGTATTTCTGCTATTTTGAATATTGTTATCAAAATATTCTCTTAGGATATTGTTTTAAGGATTATGTGAAATTTAATAATTTCAAATAATAATATAAAATTCCACCACACTTCTAATTGCACGTGCATGTTCGTTTCTCATTAAAAACATAAAAACCCCAAACTTTAACGCTTTAATTACTGAGATGGTATAAACATTTGATCGTGACAAATGAGGTTCTATTTTTCTCTGAAAATGCGCCAGCACTTAAAAAATTCCTGTGCTGCCACAGTGTTGTTGTTGTTGTTGTTGTTTTTCATCGATGTTTCTTTAAAAATAAAACAACTAAAATTTTCTTAACACAGGAAAAAAAATTGATGTCATTTAATACTGATAAGCGTGGTAGGAAAACTTCCAGTTAGCTTTAACAGATAAGTATTGGAAACTGTTGATTTCTCACTATATGCAATAGTCACTGTCTCTTATCTAGACTGAGCATCACAGTTTAAGGTGAATGGACATTGACTGACTGATAAAATACGGATTTTAAATAAGAAAATTTATATTAGTTCATAAGTGTATATTTCATTACATACTATTAGGAATATTCACTCTAAATTTGTAAACACAGGTGAATGTAGGTGATCCAATAGACATGTTTGTTAGTAGCAGTGTGGTCATTTATATCTGTTCCATTTGTACATACATGTGCATTAATATCAAAGACTAATAGACAGTGGCAACTGAGCTCTACTTTTCAAAGGAAACTCTACTAATATAATTATCTCAGAAACAGTTACCAGCCCCTGACCATATATTTCAAATATCTTAATGTTCTGATCTGTTGGTTTTACAATATGACGTCAGAGAATATCCTTTTCTGATCCAAAAAGAAGTTACTGATAAGATTATCAGGAAACACGTTACCTGGTGCATTGGATAAGTAAGAAAGGTCTCTAACGTGCGCCCCTGTAAAACGGGTTTTTCCTCCAGACGGCACAGCATTGCGTTGAATTTCTTTTTCTGCTTACACTCGGCTAAGACTTGAATACTGTAATGATGGTTTCGGACATATTCCTGGTATATCGATAACATTGGCAGTAACATATCAAACAGGTCACCTGAAAAGTGTTACAAGTTGGCAGTAACGTATCAAACAGATCACCTGAAAAGTGTTACAAGTTGGCAGTAACGTATCAAACAGATCACCTGAAAAGTGTTACAAGTTGGCAGTAACGTATCAAACAGATCACCTGAAAAGTGTTACAAGTTGGCAGTAACATATCAAACAGGTCACCTGAAAAGTGTTACAAGTTGGCAGTAACGTATCAAACGGATCACCTGAAAAGTGTTACAAGTTGGCAGTAACGTATCAAACGGATCACCTGAAAAGTGTTACAAGTTGGCAGTAACGTATCAAACAGATCACCTGAAAAGTGTTACAAGTTGGCAGTAACGTATCAAACAGATCACCTGAAAAGTGTTACAAGTTGGCAGTAACATATCAAACAGGTCACCTGAAAAGTGTTACAAGTTGGCAGTAACGTATCAAACGGATCACCTGAAAAGTGTTACAAGTTGGCAGTAACGTATCAAACAGATCACCTGAAAAGTGTTACAAGTTGGCAGTAACGTATCAAACAGATCACCTGAAAAGTGTTACAAGTTGGCAGTAACGTATCAAACGGATCACCTGAAAAGTGTTACAAGTTGGCAGTAACGTATCAAACAGGTCACCTGAAAAGTGTTACAAGTTGGCAGTAACGTATCAAACAGATCACCTGAAAAGTGTTACAAGTTGGCAGTAACGTATCAAACAGATCACCTGAAAAGTGTTACAAGTTGGCAGTAACGTATCAAACGGATCACCTGAAAAGTGTTACAAGTTGGCAGTAACGTATCAAACGGATCACCTGAAAAGTGTTACAAGTTGGCAGTAACGTATCAAACGGATCACCTGAAAAGTGTTACAAGTTGGCAGTAACGTATCAAACGGATCACCTGAAAAGTGTTACAAGTTGGCAGTAACGTATCAAACGGATCACCTGAAAAGTGTTACAAGTTGGCAGTAACGTATCAAACAGATCACCTGAAAAGTGTTACAAGTTGGCAGTAACGTATCAAACGGATCACCTGAAAAGTGTTACAAGTTGGCAGTAACGTATCAAACGGATCACCTGAAAAGTGTTACAAGTTGGCAGTAACGTATCAAACGGATCACCTGAAAAGTGTTACAAGTTGGCAGTAACGTATCAAACGGATCACCTGAAAAGTGTTACAAGTTGGCAGTAACGTATCAAACGGATCACCTGAAAAGTGTTACAAGTTGGCAGTAACGTATCAAACAGATCACCTGAAAAGTGTTACAAGTTGGCAGTAACGTATCAAACAGATCACCCAAAAAGTGTTACAAGTTGTACAACTGGCATACCCATTTAATAACGTAGATGTCAAGGAAAAAACGGGAAAAATATTCGAATAATATAATAATAAAATGGTGTTCAGTGAGGTTATAATAATATTAAAATGTTACCTAAACTTTATTATTAATAAATAATTCAATACGCATTTTTCAAGTATTTCATTTTCATCTGTTTACTTGTTAAATAATGCAATAAAAGAAATATGTAGTATTATCTTAATTCCTCCATAGATGACGTCTCTATAAAACAAATGGTGTGTGTTTCTAATAGCAAAGCCACATCGGACTATTCGCTGAGCCCACTGAGGGTTTGTTTGTTTGTTTGTTTGTTTTGGAATTTCGCACAAAACTACTCGAGGGCTATCTGCGCTAGCCGTCCCTAATTTAGCAGTGTAAGACTAGAGGGAAGGCAGCTAGTCATCACCACCCACCGCCAACTCTTGAGATACTATTTTAGCAACGAATAGTGGGATTGACCGTCACATTATAATGCCTCCACAGCTGAAAGGGCGAGCATGTCTGGTGTGACAGGGATTCGAACCCGCGACCCTCAGATTACGAATCAAACGCCTTAACCCACCTGGCCATGCCGGGCCTCCCACTGAGGGAAATCAAGCCCCTGTCCTAGCAAGTGGCAAGACAAATAAAAATATAGTGTTTAGCTGCAAGGGTGGTGATCACTACGTATGACGGTCTGGTTTGTGTTTCATTGCCGTAAAAATCACACTTCCTCAGTTCAGAACCGTGGGAGCGATATATAAGCGTGAATTCTGAACACTTGAGTGGAGTAATCCGAGAGTTGGCGGCAGGTGATGTGAACTAGTTGCCTACATTCATCATATCAATTTAAAATTATAGGCGGCTGTGCACAATTAACCATTGTAAAGCTTTGTGCGAATAACAGAAAACAAAGAAAAACTGAATACAGTTTTTAAAATTCTTTACAACAGAATCTATTCTTTATTACACGCTAGTTCCACTACAGTTCATGGGCAATGAAGAATGTTAATTGGGCTATAGTTGTAACACCTAGACCCGTATATAGATAAATCGCATTGTTAACTTTTACAGCGGTTCTATGTACACCAAAGACGAGTATGCTTTAAAAAAGTCTATTTTTCTAAAAACAAAACCGTTTTATTCCTTAACTTTTTGAGTTACTGCTAAGAAACTTGGCTAGTTTATAAAGAAAATTAGGTTCTACTAATGAGGGTTCGATGAATTATGGTTAGACCAAACACTTAACGAAAGGTTTCTTCTACCTATTTAAAAAAAAAAAAAAACAAGTTTATCGAGTGGCGTAGCGTGGTGATCAGGGTTCTCGACTCGAATCTCGTCACTTAACACGTTTGCTCTTTCATGTTATAACATGAAAGTTATCTTGATTGGTTGCTTTCTCTCTAGTCTATTATCTGAAACTTCGAGTAGCTTTGTGTGAAATTCAACAAACAAACACGCCTACCGAATGTTATGACAATGAGTTTAGTTCATTACTATCTGATTCACTTTTATTTCTATATTTCAACTTCTAGCCGTTACACCTGCCGTTTGAAACTCAAATTAACTTATTATACAATATATTTCAAAACATAAATTTAAAAAAAAATCTTTACCTAAAACTAAGGTTGGCCAACTTTCCATCCTCGACGTGAGGCCCTTTAAGAAAATCTGGTGAAGGAACATGACTGTTTCACTAAAATAAAAATATAAAAATAATAATATAAATATATAACTACAGAAAGACTCACGTGAAGTCTCGTATTAGTCACGTTAAGTTGGATTTATGTAACGATGACACAAAATGATTATTATAACTTAAGGAAGTTATATCATGGAACCGTAAATGTTCGTAGAGAAGCACATGAAGTGGGAATCGTGTTGAAAAATTCCATCAAACTTCAATAAAATAACTTGCTCGGAGACTTTAATATGCGTTAAAAGCAGTTTACCTGTTGAGAAAGATAGAACTGACTTCGTCATGGCTACAGGGAGGTTTCTGAGAACTTGCCGCCATCTTGAAAGGCCGAAGAAAGTAGGTCACGAGCATCTGTAGCTGCTCTAAATATTCCTCTTCTGATTCGACCATTCGAAACACTAGACTGAAATGTACAGGTTCAACAAAGGAAAAACTTCCGAAGTTAGAAGTTCCCTGAAAATTTGAAACTTGACATATTTTGTTATCATTTATTACTGGGTAACTTTGAGTTGTAAAAATGAAAACTAGTGAAAACGAAGGACCGTGAATAACAAGGTAATAATTAAACATAAATCAGTGGGATATACAAGTTCTACAATAAACAGACTCCAGGATAATAAGAAACAATTCTACAAACTGTTGCCATCTGTGATCTCTAAATGTTTTTGCCAGTTTATCATTTATTTTTCAGTGTCATACAAAAACTAACAATGTTTATTAAAACCTTCTGATATGGTACCGGTGAAGCCAAAAAAGGAATTAATTATAATAGAAAAAAAATAACAGCTCTTGCGAATGTAAAAACAATATCCCTGGGTCAACGAGTCCAGCGAAACCAGTGTTGCTGAGTGACAAATTAGCTGCTTACCTATTCCGTTTGCGCATGCTCTCTGCATGTGGAGAGTTAATGTATTCCACAACGATCTGTTTCCACCGTTTACGACACAGCCATCCCCGGAAAAAGCTTTGCACCTGCAAAGCAAAGGAAACGTAGTGTATTTAAAGACGCAGGTGCTAAAGCATAACGCAGCTACAAACTGAAAACGCGTTATTGTGAGCGCAGTAAATTGCGAGCCATTGCGTAAATAAGGCTTATTTTTTAAAATAACAACACTCACATAACCACAACGAAACAGCGTAAGAAATATTGAGTAACAGCGTTACCTCAAAAGAAGTGAAATATTAAGTAGCAGCGTTACCTCAAAAGGAGTGTCGGGTTTCGAACCGTTCGTTAAAGAACATAACACTTTATAATAGACATCATTTTTACAATATAATCAGGTTTAGAAACAGTCGTTAAATAACACAGCTATTAATAAATAAATCAGCGTTATAATACTTTGACTGGAGTTTAAAACCAGTCGCTACCCAACAAAATTCACAATGTCACGAAATATATTAATTCGTAATGTTTCATTAAATCACATAACTAATTATAATTAAAATGTTACCGAAGTTATATCTAGTAAAGGAAGCGAATTAAGAAAATACAACGGTTTGTTTGTTTTAACGGAAGGCTACATAATTAACTACTTGTGCTTTATTCCCTACGGGAAATGTAGTCCAATATTTTAGTGTTTTATATCCATAAAAGTAGACATAAAGCTTACGTAGCTTTATGTTTTTAATGAGTAGAAGATCGCTGGATAATATGTTACAATAATATTTGTTGAATCGTCTACGAAGAGGCCCGGCATGGCCAGGTGATTTGGGCGCTCAACTCTTAATCATAGGGTCGTGGGTTCGATTCCCCGTCGCACCAAACATGCTCGTCCTTTCAACCGTGGGTGTGTTATAATGTGAAGTCCAATCTAATTATTCGTTGGTAAAAGAGTAGCCCAAGAGTTGACGGTGGGTGTTGATGACTAGTCCCTCTAGCCTAACAACTATTAAATTAGTAAATTAGCCGGCCCAAAATCAAAACGTAAGTAATAAGATTGACAAAGCAAAGAAAAACAATAATTTAATTGGCTAAAAAGAAATAATCGCAGGTTTCAGAATATCCTCTGTAATAAATGAGTGAGCCCTTTTAAATTAGTTAGCACGATAGACCGTGGTGTATCAACCAAGATAAACACCTTTCAAACGCTATTGACCATGGTGATACACCAGAGACAAACGTCTTTCAAACTAGTAAGTACGGCTGATCGTGGTTAAATTGCAAAGGTAACTTATTTTCAAAAAACGTAACTACCCTACCATACGTCACAAGGAACACAAAAAGGGACCGTATAGACATAACACTAAAAGTTAACATTTGTTTAAATACTTGTAAGCGATTTTTCATGAAACTGACGTAATTAATATAGCTGAAAAGAAAAGGTGATATTAGGATTTTTACTATCACTAAAACAACAAGATATAACTTACATCAGTTGTAGCAGACTTATAATAACACGCGAGTTGCAACAGACTTATACGTGGCTGTGGCAGGCTTATAACAAACGTTGCACAAACAAGTAATATAGCAATTTTCGCAAACAATTACCATCGACTGAATGAATGGCCAGTGTTTCTTCATTTTAGACAAATGTTACACAATAGGATACCTCCACTGTGGCAGCAGCTGGGATCGAGCTCCACATTTTAGCTTTATAAACCCCAAAGCGGAACACATCAGTAAAGTGAAGGGAAAAGAATTAGGACATCCATATGAATTATGATAAAATTCTAAAGAATGACTGGAACACAAAAACAGCATAAACAAAGTAATATTACACAGTAAAATAACACCTCAATATAAACACAAAAATCACAAGAAAACAATACAATACTCCCAGAAACAAACGTTAACGCACCTGAGAAAATAAGCCTATTGACTAACATTATCAAAAACATAAAATAATCGCAGAATTTATAACAAAATACACAAAACCAAATCAAACAAACAACTGTATTGGTTTTATAATCAACATTCTGAACAACACATTTTTCCTCATATACCACACATAATAACAACACTTACGGGACACCTGCTAACAACATACATTTCACAGTGATATATATCAACATCCAACGTTCAATAGCTTCCAAGAAACGTGAGATGGAAGACCTTATACAAGAAACTAACCCCCACATTATAAAATTAAGCGAAACTTTAATATACAACAACACTAGATTTAAGATACCAAACTACATAACAATAAGGAAAGACAGAATAAACAAAAAAGATGAAAACAGAGGTACAATGATGCTATATGAAACAGATCTATCAGTCACGGAAATCAGAATGAGCAGTAACAACGAACATATTACTGTGGATATTCTGTAAATAAATAAAACAAAAGTGACAACAGTAGGAACATACTGTTCAACACATAAACAACTAGACATAACATTACTCAACAAGTTTTCCCACAATCATAACTCTATAGTCACTGGAGTTATCAACAGTACAAATGTTAACTATGGATGCAACTATACAAACAACAATGGAAGAAATCTCTTACAGTTTATAAATGATAAAAAAAATGCCATACTGAATAATAACACCCAGACACACATACAGGGTGTTACGTTACTAACACCAGTACACCAGTAACGTACTAGATCTGTGTTTTAACACATACAATACGAGACAAAAGCTGGTAAAATTTCACGTGGGAAAAGATGTTGATAGCGACCATTTACCAATATGTTTTGTCTTCGATCTCACCCCCCATAAAAATGCAACCTACAGAAAACAAAATTCAATTATAATAAAACAAATTACCAAGACTATCAAAAGGAACTTAACAATGAGTTACCTAATAACGTTATAGAGGAAGTAAAAAACCATATTGAATTGGATAACTATTGTTAAACAATAACAAAGTGCCTTCAAAAGGCGGCTAAAACAATACCAAAAACAAAACCATAAAACAACAAAGAACACATAGAAATCAAACACCTAAATAATAATCCTAATCAAAACACGAAGACAATTCATGATAACAAGAGATAGAGAAACCCAAACACAAATAAACAATATAAGGAATCACATTAGAGCACAAACATAACAACAAAAACAAGATAAATGGGATAATTTCTGCTCAAAATTAAATGGCAAAACTGACCCGAGAAAATTCTGGACACACCTTAGACGACTCAACAAAGACGATTCAGCCGCAAGGAAATACCCTCCACTTAAACACAATAATACAATAGTATACGCAAATACAGAAAAATCCGAAACTTTCAAACACCAACCACAGAATACATTTAAAACACGTGCTGATCCAGATATGAATACTTATTTTTATAACAAAGTCACAAATTATATACTAAACAATAAAGAACAATTTGAACCAATTTTCCCAATAAGGATATCTGAGACAAACAGAAGACACATAACAAATTACGAAGACACGAACCGAACAAAAGAAATATCCATACACGAACTTCTTGAAGCAATAAAAAATACAAAAAACAAATCTCCGAGTGAAGATGAGATACAAGCCATCCTCCTAATAAAGGGCACTCCGAAATTGTTTGACCACCTAAAAGCATTTTTTAATTTATTACTGTCCTCTGGATACATAACAGTTTTTTGGAAGCATTCTTATATGTGACTGTTACATAAGGAAGTCAAAGCCAGCAAATAAACCTAATAGTTACTGACCAATCAGCTTGACCAGCTGTGTAGACAAAATCGTTTGTAAAAGAGTGGCCCAAGAGTTGGCGGAGGGTGGTGATGACTAGCTGCCTTCCCTCTAGTCTTACACTACTAAATTAGAGACGGCTAGCGCAGATAGTCCTCGTGTGGCTCTGCGCGAAAATTCAAAACAAACCAATCTATCTCATAGATAATTAGCAAAAACACAAAACACAACTTGTCGGCTTCACAAAGTTAAAACAAAATACAAAAACTACAGCCTGGAATATAGATGAATGGAACACTACTTCAGACTGCCACATCGGCAAAATTTCTAGGTATAAACTACGATTCAAAATTAACATGGATTAACCATGTAAACGAAATTAAAAATAAAGTCTGGCGAAGAACCAACTATACTAGGAGTCTAACTGGTAAGAACAGTGGAGCATCAATAACAAGATACTAAAAATCTGCAAAACATATATTAGACCAGTAATAGACTATACAGCTCCAGCATGGATAACTGTAAGTGATAAAACAGTTAAAACCAAGCTACAAACAATACAAACAGTATACAGAGTTCCCAGAACAACATCATCTAAATTTATACACAAATATTCAAACATACCAGATAGACTCCTACATGGTACAATAACGTACTTCGATAAAAATTGGATGAAAAACGAATTATTATCTGAACTAGACAGGAACCTCATACATGATGAAGTTAGTCCTAAACATCTCTTCCCGGTAAATATATATTCTAATCATAAAAATAAATAAATGAAAAAATAAAAATAAATAATAAATATATATAGAGAATATATATATTAGAATAAATATATATAGGGGAAAGAAAAGCCATCATCAAACTAGACTTCCTACTGACAGGGTAAAATAATATCTGTAAGTGTATACCAGTACATGGACATACTGATATCTATAAATGTATACCAGTACATGGACATACTGATATCTATAAATGTATACCAGTACATGGACATACTGATATCAATAAATGTATACCACTACATGGGCATACTGATATCTGTAAATGTATACCAGTACATGGACATACTGATAACTGTAAATGTATACCAGTACATGGACATACTGATATCTGTAAATGTATACTAGTACATGGACATACTGATATCTGTAAATGTATACCAGTACATGGACATACTGATAACTGTAAATGTATACCAGTACATGGACATACTGATAACTGTAAATGTATACCAGTACATGGACATACTGATATCTGTAAATGTATACCAGTACATGGACATACTGATATCTGTAAATGTATACCACTACATGGACATACTGATATCTGTAAATGTATACCAGTACATGGACATTGCCCTGAAAAGGGTCGGAACAATCCAGCCCACTCTGACCCTAAAGCAGTAACTAACACCAACCAACACTGCATGACTATACAAAAAAGGAGAAAGAGATCAAAGAGCACCTGACCCTTCAGGGTATATATATATGATACCCAAAACCCGAGAGAGAGAGAGAGCGTCTTGTTTCTTCCTATGAAAATTCTGTCTGTCTGTTTGCTCACAAAAAAAAATTTCCAAATTCCCAACCTTCGATCCATATGAAACTTTCAAGTGTTCTCTGATATGCTCCCGGGGGTTTCTAAGACACTGACATTATTCAAATAATCATTTTGTCACAAATTTCACAGTCAATTTCAATTCCACTTTTATGTTGGCGAGTGACGTACATACATACCGCCCCAACATCCCCCACGAGACCAGTGATATAAATTTCCCGCCGGGCGTGAATACATTTACCAATGTTTATTAATGTCTTAAAAGTGAAAACATTAGTTGTCATGTTGCTAAAACGTATTTTCTATGTAATAAATTTATTAGTATTTATTAACGTCTTCAGAGTGAAAGCATTAGCTGTCTTGTTTTTGAAACATATTCTCTGTGTTATAAGTGTGTGTTTTTCGTATGGCAAAGCAACATCGGGCCATGTGCTGAGTCCATCGAGTGTAATCAAAGACTTAACTTCAGCGTTGTATATCCGTGTACTATGTTGTAAGTACACTTATGATGTCGTCAGAACTTACCTTTTTAATCTTAGCGATTTCGTCACTTTCTGATTCGTCCTCCGAACGGTTGGGGGTCAAATGCCACGCCTTCTTTAGGGCACAGAGCTTAAAAGATGAAAATTAATAACACCATTACAAACATATTAGATGGGAAATCATAGCTAATACAAGTGGCTTTAAAAGTACAGGGTGTTCGGAAAGTCACTGTGCACTTTTATGTTTATTAACAGACATGTTTCAATATAGAATACAGGAGGTAAATATGAATGACAATTATAAACAATGTTGAAAGTGACCCCTGTTGGCATCAATACAGGCCTGGATCCTTCTTATTTTGTTTCTAAACACCGCTATCAGTTGCTGGCTTGAAATAGACTGAATAGACATATGATTACAAAACTGCACAGTGACTTTCCGAACACCCTGTATAATATATTTTATAAAGGATATACCATAAAAACATATTGTGTTTTTATTTTATTTATTTACTTATTTAATATAATACTGAAGTTTCTTCTAAGTTATAGAGCAATTATCCGTAATATGCTACAGTTTGTATCTGTAACAAGTGTTATATAAAATCTGAAGGCCCCAGAACTTGGTAATAGTACATTACACACTTTGGGACGTTCGATGGATCACATGTGACCTGACATGGCCAGGTGGTTAAGGCGCTCGACTCGTAATATGAGGGTCGAGCGTTCGAATCCCCCTCGCACCAAACATGCTTGCTCTTTCAATCGTGGGGATGTTATAATGTCACGGTCAATCCCACTATCGTTGGTAATATAGTATCCCAAGATCTGATGGTGGGTGGTGATGACTCGCTGCCTTCTCTCTGGTCTTATACAATGGACGGCTAGCGCAGATATCCCTCGTGTAGCTTTGCGCGAAATTCAAAAACAAACCAATCGATGGATCACGTGTTCACTATGTCCTACTTCGTGTGATGTCATTAAAATATTACTGTGAATAGTGTCCAAGGAACGACCCAAATAATGCCACATTAATGTCTAGCATAACGCTCATCCATGGAGCTCAAGAAATCTGCTCGAAAGAACTGCACATCCGATGTTTCTGAAGAAAATACATCACGTTGTTATTGTGCTGCCACCTACGTCTTGAATATTCCAAACGTGTCATACGTCAGCGCTATTAAAAAGACAACATTGAATGTTTGTATTTCAAAGTTTTGCAAATAGTTCCTAGGTTTTTAAGCGAAAGTTATACAAACATGAATCAAACCAGTGTCCAAATTTATGTCCCATTGCCAAAAATCGCTACACAGTTGATGTGAGAACCAAACTCTTCACATGATTTTGTTATACAAAAGGAGGTTGTAAGACTCTGTTACATGACGCAGGGAGGGTCTCACACTTTCTCAACCTCCCTTCCCTAGATCATTTCGCACTCTAACTATGAACCCCCACACATACTCAACGAGCACTATAATACTATTATGTATTATCTAAGTCCCCTTCACGCTTTCCTGTGGCCTGGGGATCCGCAGTCTTACGTTTATGAACACTTGGCGTCGTGTAATAAGCATACTTTTACACAGGGGGCATGCTTCCCATTTTATAATGTATGAGAAATGTCTTCCCCCCATTGTACTATTTCTGGATAACTCATGTCCCAGCTAAAGAAACCTTTCTTCAAACCCAAGGTGCGCCACTTGTAAGATTACTCATTACTTATCAAATTATAAAGATAAGTTCTAAAAAAATAAAACTTCGGATTGTTATTCATAATAGAAAATATGTTTTCTCTGTAATTGATGAAATATGTTACTGTTCAGATATGCTTTGGTTTTTCAGCCAATGAACTGGCAGTCTTTTATCACACTTCATTTTTACCTGCAATCTGAAGGTCGTGGGTTTGAATCCCCATCATACCAAACATACTCGCACTTTCAACTGTTGGGATGTTATGAAGTGTCGATCAATTCCAATATTCGTTGGTAAAAGAGTAGCCTAACAGTTGGCGGTTGGTTGTGATGACTAGCTGCCTTCCCTCTAGTCTTACACTGCTAAATTACGGACGGCTATAGCTGGTCGCCCTCGTGTAGTTTTGCGACAAATTCAAACCAAACCAAATTATTTTACCTGTCATAAGAACATATCTAAAAGGTACAGTATTGAAAAAAAGGCCATTTTCCTACTTCACAGACGCTTCAAAAGGGTTTGTCTAGCAATGTGAATGAATCATCACAAGCTGTAGTGATTGGATTTCTTTAACGCCACAGCAGGGGAAAAAGACATTTGAGGGCACGAGACAAATATTTAGTGTACGGCAAGTTCTGTTCACAGTATTACACATCACAAATAACATTTAGAAGGAAGTGTATCGCTAAGCCTAATAGTGGTTACTGCTGTGTAACTGACAGGTTTTAGGTACGAGGAAACCTTCTTTAATTCTTCTAAGTAGTGTAAGGAATTATCATAGAATATTGTAACATCTTCAGTATTGTAAGGATTAGAATTACTGTTATTATTAATCGTAAAATTATTTTATTTTTCTCCTTTCGTGTACTTCTCTCTTCATCAACATTAACTTATTTAAAACTTGATCTTTTATTAAAATGTATTTTTCAAATGACAAATGTCATTTTTAGGACAAATGTAATTTGTCCATTCCTTCTTTATTAGTACATTAAAATACACAGAATACAACCAAATACTGTTTCTTTTCTTCATTATAAACTACAGAATATACAACAATACTGTTGTTCTCAAGCTAATGGTCTTTACCACAATGTATTGTTATAAGCTATGTTTTTAATTGTAGTTTGTGTTGTTGTGCCCCGGCATGGGCAGGTGGGTTAAGGCTTTCGACTCGTAATCTGAGGGTCGTAGGTTCGAATCCCCGTCGCACCACACATGCTCGCCCTTTCAGCCCTTGGAGTGTTATAAAGTTACGGTCAATCCCACTATTCGTTGGTAAAAGAGTAGCCCAAGAGTTAGCGGTGGGTGGTGATGACAAGCTGCCTTCCTTCTAGTCTTACACTGCCAAATTAGGGACGGTTAGCCCTCGTGTAGCTTTGCGCGAAATTCAAAAAACAAACAATTTGTATTGTTGTTTGACCAATGGGAAGTTTGACGTCAGCGTATGACTTAAGGTATGGAAATTTATCCGTAGTTTGAAAAGTGGAAAAATGCGAATTGAGGCAAAGCCTGAAGTAGTGAGTTGTTATTTGGTTGAATATGTTAGTAATTCATTTCAATTTTTAAAATATTAAGATTATTCTCGAGAAAACAACAAGAAATACTTCGTAAGTTTTGCAAAACCAAACAAATTTGTAAGTGAAAGCCATCTAGAAAGAGCAATGGAGAGAGAATCCTTCAGTTTCTGGCTTGTAATTTGTCCATTTCTAATGATCTTACGTCATATCTTACTCTGAAGTTGAAATATTTCTGTAGTAATTGAAGATTATATTTGAGATTCGCTGCCTCCAAGTCATGATCACTGCCATGAACTGATCATGGGAAAGGGCAGATTTTTAGGTTCGATAATGCTGAGCTCAAAATTACCTTGAAATCATTCTTTATTAAAAACAGCTGTTGATTTCCTGCTGGTGTAGGCCAGGTTATTCTTCCTGTTCAATTGTTTAAGTAAAGCGAGTTGCCATTGTGAGGTAATACTTCCTTGTGAATTCCAATAGCCTCAACGTGTGGTAATTCATCTGGAATTAACTGTGATTTGAACTGTATACAAACATTCATCCACTTTTGCATTCAAATCACCTTTGATGATCTTGGTTTATTTCTTTGAATTATGGACCGTGACCATCTTTAACTCTTAAAGAACATTTCCACTGCACGTTCCTCATACTTTATCTTTGGGGAACACAGATCTACGGTGGTTGTTTGAAAAAGTATCATAGAAATCCGGATGCAGATCAGTTGGCTAGAAACTGGATTGCATTTCCTAACTTACCTGATGTTAGTTATGTTTACAAGGAACCTTACTTACATTCTCTTATGTGGTGCCCATTTCTTCTTATTAGATCCTGTTCATCTCACCTCCTTGAGACCCAACACTTTCTACTTATATCTCCATATCCACTTGGAGTTATTGGAGCTTGACTGGAGCATAGAGTGTCAATATTTCATGTTCTAACTGCCTCTAGTGACACACTCATTGTTCTCTTATTGTAATTAGTCAAAGAACGACACAGAGATTGTGGAAGCAGGCTCTATCCCATCTTCTATAAAGTTAGATGTGTTCCTGTAATTACCATAAGTTAAGCGTGTTCCTTGTAATTACCACAATTTTTCAATGAGATGACTAGTTAGACGTATTCCTTGTAATTATCACAGTATCACAGTGAGCTGACTGGTTAGATGTGTTCTTTGTAATTACTACAATATTACAGTGAACTGAGTAGTTAGACGTGTTCCTTGTAATTACCACAGTATTACAGTGAGCTGAGTAATTAGATGTGTTCCTTGTAATTACTACAGTATTACAGTGCGATGACTGGTTAGACGTGTTCTTTGTAATTACCACAATATTACAATGAGCTGACTTGTTAGATGTGTTCTTTGTAATTACTACAATACTACAGTAAACTGAGTGGTTAGACGTGTTCCTTGTAATTACCACAGTATTACAGTGAGCTGAGTAATTAGACGTGTTCCTTGTCATTACCACAGTATTACAATGAGCTGACTGGTTAGATGTGTTCTTTGTAATTACTACAATATTACAGTGAACTGAGTGGTTAGACGTGTTCCTTGTAATTACCACAGTATTACAGTGAGCTGAGTAATTAGACGTGTTCCTTGTAATTACTACAGTATTACAGTGAGATGACTGGTTAGACGTGTTCTTTATAATTACCGCAGTATTTCAATGAGCTAAGTGGTTAGCCGAATACCTTGTAAATATCAAAGTATTTCAGTGAGTTGACTGGTTAGATGTGTTCTTTGTAATTACTACAATGTTACAGTGAACTAAGTTGTTAGACGTGTTCCTTGTAATTACCACAGTATTACAATGAGCTGACTAGTAAGACGTATTCCTTGTAATTACCACAGTATTACAATGAGCTGACTAGTTAGACGTATTCCTTGTAATTACCACAGTATTACAATGAGCTGACTAGTTAGACGTATTCCTTGTAATTACCATAGTATTACAGTGAGCTGACTGGTTAGATGTGTTCCTTATTACTACCAATGTGAACTGACTAGTTAGACGTGTTCCTTATTATCACCAATGTAAACTGACTAGTTAGACGTGTTCCTTATTATTACCAAAGTGAACTGACTAGTTAGACGTGTTCCTTATTATTACCAATGTGAACTGACTAGTTAAACGTGTTCTTTATTTTTACCAATGTAAACTGACTAGTTAGACGTGTTCCTTATTATTACCAAAGTGAACTGACTAGTTAGACGTGTTCCTTATTATTACCAATGTGAACTGACTAGTGAGACGTGTTCCATATTATTACCAATGTGAACTGACTAGTGAGACGTGTTCCTTATTATTACCAATGTGAACTGACTAGTTAAACGTGTTCCTTATTATTACCAATGTGAACTGACTAGTGAGACGTGTTCCTTATTATTACCAATGTGAACTGACTAGTTAAACGTGTTCCTTATTATTACCAATGCGAGCTGACTAGTGAGACGTGTTCCTTATTATTACCAATGTGAACTGACTAGTTAAACGTGTTCCTTATTATTACCAATGTGAACTGACTAGTGAGACGTGTTCCTTACTATTACCAATGTGAGCTGACTAGTGAGACGTGTTCCTTATTATTACCAATGTGAACTGACTAGTTAAACGTGTTCCTTATTATTACCAATGCGAGCTGACTAGTGAGACGTGTTCCTTATTATTACCAATGTGAACTGACTAGTTAAACGTGTTCCTTATTATTACCAATGTGAACTGACTAGTGAGACGTGTTCCTTACTATTACCAATGTGAGCTGACTAGTGAGACGTGTTCCTTATTATTACCAATGTGAACTGACTAGTTAAACGTGTTCCTTATTATTACCAATGCGAGCTGACTAGTGAGACGTGTTCCTTATTATTACCAATGTGAACTGACTAGTTAAACGTGTTCCTTATTATTACCAATGTGAACTGACTAGTGAGACGTGTTCCTTACTATTACCAATGTGAGCTGACTAGTGAGACGTGTTCCTTATTATTACCAATGTGAACTGACTAGTTAAACGTGTTCTTTATTTTTACCAATGTAAACTGACTAGTTAGACGTGTTCCTTATTATTACCAAAGTGAACTGACTAGTGAGACGTGTTCCTTATTATTACCAAAGTGAACTAGTGAGACGTGTTCCTAGTGAGATTATTACCAATGTGAGCTGACTAGTGAGACGTGTTCCTTATTATTACCAATGTGAACTGACTAGTTAAACGTGTTCCTTATTATTACCAATGTGAGCTGACTAGTGAGACGTGTTCCTTATTATTACCAATGTGAACTGACTAGTTAAACGTGTTCTTTATTTTTACCAATGTAAACTGACTAGTTAGACGTGTTCCTTATTATTACCAAAGTGAACTGACTAGTGAGACGTGTTCCTTATTATTACCAAAGTGAACTGACTAGTGAGACGTGTTCCATATTATTACCAATGTGAGCTGACTAGTGAGACGTGTTCCTTATTATTACCAATGTGAACTGACTAGTTAAACGTGTTCTTTATATTTACCAATGTAAACTGACTAGTTAGACGTGTTCCTTATTATTACCAAAGTGAACTGACTAGTGAGACGTGTTCCTTATTATTACCAATGTGAACTGACAAATGAGACGCGTCGTCTCGAGGGTGAAATCAGTTAAATACCTTTTGTATGAATTCCCTCCATCACTAATATCAGAAACCTCATTCATGTGTGTACCTGTCCAGTGACTACCTGTCAAGTGACTACCTGTCAAGTAACTACCTGTCCAGTGTGTACCTGTCCAGTGACTACCTGTCCAGTGTCTACCTGTCCAGTGACTAGCTGTCCAGTGACTACCTGTCCAATGTGTACCTTCCAGTGTCTACCTGTCCAGCGTGTACCTGTCCAGTGTGTACCTGTCCAGTGACTACCTGTCAAGTGACTACCTATCCAGTGACTACCTGTCAAGTGACTACCTATCCAGTGTCTATCTGTCCAGTGTGTGCCTGTTTAGTGCGTACTTGTCCAGTGTCTACCTGTTCAGTGACTACCTGTCCAGTGTGTACCTGTCCAGTGTGTACCCGCCCAGTGACTACCTGTCCAGTGACTACCAGTCCAGTGTCTACCAGTCCAGTGTCTACCTGTCCAGCGTGTACCTGTCCAGTGACTCCGCTACTTTCTATAGCTGGTCCAGTTAATTAATTGCCACAAAGCGTTCAACAGGTAGTGTGGTTTATTGCCATTATGGTAGTAGAAATATCCTGATGCGACGCTCCCTAATGGACATTCGCTGCTAGAAATCGGGTTTCGATACCCGTGGTGAGCAGAAGACAGATAGCCCATTGTGTAGTGTTGTAATTAACCTCAACAACAACAAACAAACCAGGTGAAGTAATTCCTTACTATAATATAAATAATAATCAACAGGACCATTGTATTCCATCCACTACAAGTATCATTCATCTTGTTTCTTGAATCTTACATTGCAGATGTCAGTCTACAGGTGTATAAAATAATGTTTATCTGTTGTCGGGTAATTAAGTTCATTTTGTCGCAAAGGGCTTTTGTTCAGCCACAGATTTCGTGGACAATGAGTCTAGAGAACCTGAAACACAGTCACATTTTAAAGTTCACTTCTCAGTACAATTGGAAAAATTAGAATAAAGACAAATGTATTAGTTCAGAATGATTTTTATTACATCACAGTCAGTAGCTCATTAAAGTAATTTTTGAAACCGAAAAGAAATTGAATTATGATTTTGACATAACTCATACCTAGTGAAATAACCCTACACTATAAGTTGTAGCTTTAATTATAACATTCGGTATGAAAGATGAAGTACATTTTTAAATACGTTTGTATATGTTAGTGACAGATATCTACAGATGAGAGATCCTTGAGACCAGGAGTAACAAGTTTAGTATCTATATGTGCTTCATTGACAGTAGAATGCTGAGGAATACGTCAGTGCCACTTCTGAAGTACAAATATGAGTATTTTTAGTAAGTTAAGGAAAGATTTAAACCCTCGGTTTATTTGTTTGCACTGAACTATAAAGCTCCATAACAAGCTACCGGTGATCTGCCCACTACGGGTATCAAAACCCGGTTTCTAGCTTTGTAACTACGCGTACATATACCGCTGTGCCTCTGGAGGGGGTTAAAGCGTAGGTTAAACAAATTGCAAATTGTTGGTTGGTTGATTTGGTGTTTTATGGCACAAAGCAGCTTGGCTGTCTGCACTACAGGTATAGAAGATTTAGTGTTTTATGGCACAAAGCAACGGTATCCAGAGAAACTGGATAGCAGTAGATGTTAAAGAGAGGTGGGCCAGTCGGTTTTGAATATCGGCGAGAACAGGTTGTGAACAAACGTGAAGTGATTCCAGGGCCAGTAGAAAACTAAGCGAGTCAGTATAAATAGTGCAGTTTGAGTATTGCTTAGCTTTTATGTGATGCAGGGCAAGAGAAATAGCATACAGTTCAGCAGTGAACACAGAAGCAATAGAGGGGATTCTGCATACAAACACTGAACCACAACAAACCACGGCAGATGTTTGTATCTTTATTTAGTATTTGGGTGTTTTCTATGGTTATGTTGTGTTTATTTGACTTGCAGTGTTCGAAAACGTGTGAAGGTGACTTTTTATGTTCTTTGAATCTGGTTTCCATTTTTCTACTTGTTTCTCCAATATAGAAGTCGTTGCAGTTATCACATTGTATTTTATAAATAATGTTGGTGTGGTGTTTGTCAGTGTAGTTTTTACATAGTATAGACCTTAGTTTTGTGCCGGGTTTTTGAATAAATTTGGTCTTAACTGGAATGTCATATTTTGTTACTAATTTTTGCCAAATGTTGGTTATTTGTTTGCTGATGTCAGGAATATATGGTATACAGCAGTATATGGTTTCGTGGTTTTTTTATTCGTGAGCTGTATTTACTTTAGTTGGTTGATTTTGCTTTCTGTCTGGGTGTGTGCGTATAATGTTTTCTACGGTTTGTGGAGAAACTTATTGATGTTGATGAAGTATTGTTTTATTTTGTCTAATTCATCGTTAATTTTATCTGGTGAGCATAGTTTTATGGCTGTGTTTATTTGGTTTCTTAGCATGTTGAGTTTTTGTTTTGTTTCATGTGCTGAGTCCCAAGGAATGTATAGTCCAGTATGGGTGATTTTTCGGTGGATTTCTATTTTCAATTGTGTGTCAGTTCTTGTAATTTTGTGGTTAAGAAATGATATTTGATTGCTTTCTTCCTGTTCACATGTGAAGTTAATGTTGGGATGTATAGAGTTAATGTGATTGAAAAAATTAAGTATGTGTTCTGTAGATTTGAATCCACAACCGTGTCATCTACATATCTGTACCAGTATAGTGGTGGATGTAATGCTGTGTTAATTGCTTGTGTTTCAACTTGTGTCATAAAAATATTGGCTAGAACTGGTGATACTGGGTTGCCCATGCTTAGGCCATTTGTTTGTATATAGTTTTGGTTGTTGAACATGAAGTTTGTCTTTATCGTGGTGAATTCTATGAGGGTTGCTAACTGGTTACTGGGAATTTCTATAGTTGGGTTAGGGTCTCGGATATAGAGTTCTAAGGCTATCTTGCAGGCTTCAGTGGTTGGAACTTCTGTAAAGAGGGATATAACATCGAAACTGGCCATTAAGGCTTTATGATTAAGTTGATTTAGATTAGACTTGAAATTAAAAGAGTCTTTGATGAATGAGCTGGCTGATGTTACATATTTGGAGAATGCCCATGCTATGTATTTACCAAGATTGTAATTAAACGATTCATATGTGGACATTATTGGTCGTAATGGACAATCTGGTTTATGAGGTTTGGGGATGCCGTATATTTGCGGTGTGCGTGAGTCGGTTTTACGTAGGTAGGAATAAAGTGTTTGTGAAATTGTGTTGGCTTTTTTTCATTTGTAGTAGTAATTTGTTCAGTTGTGTCTCGTGTGTCTTTGTTGGATTTGTGTGTATTGGTTTAAATTTGTTCGTGTCTGATAGGATGTTATTCATTTTTTGGATGTATTCATTCGTGTTCATTATGACTATAGCGTTACCTTTATCTGCTTTTAGAATTTTTATGTTTTTGTCTTGTTTTAGGTTTTTAATGGAATTAATGTCTCTTTTGTAAGGTTGTTTTTTAGTTTTTCTGTTTTGTGAAATTATGTTGATGGTTTTGTGAGAAAATTCTTTGAAAAAATCGTTTAAGATGTTGTTTTTTAGGTGTTTCTGGAAAATATAAACTTGTAATTTTACCTGGGAAGTTTGGCTGTTGGATGTCAATAAAATTATCTAAGTTGTCTTCTTTCTGTTGATTGCTTTTGGTTGTTTCCTTGTTTTTCTTCTCTGTAGAAAGTATCACAAGTCTCCTGGCTAGGTCTTCTAAACATGTTTTGATTTCTATGGTTGGAATGTACCTTGGTGCTATTGCGAAGTTGAGTCCTTTGTTAAGTAGTTGTTTCTCGCCTGTGTTTAATTGACGGTCGGATCTGTTAATTATGAGGTAAGTCAACGGTTTGTCGTTTTGGTGTCTTTTCTGTTGTTTGCATCTTAGTTTTCTAGTTTTTTGTTGTGGCAGATCTTTTTGTCTCTGTCGTTCTTAGTATTGATTTGGTTTATGTTTCGTTGTATTTACAGAGATTTACGGACTTATACAACGAAACATAAACCAAATCAATACTAAGAACGACAGAGACAAAAAGATCTGCCACAACAAAAAAACTAGAAAAACTAAAATGCAAACAACAGAAAAGACATAAACATGACAAACCGTTGACTAACCTCATAATTAACAGATCCAACCGTCAATTAAACACAGACGAGATACATCTACTTAACAAAGGACTCAACTTCGCAATAGCACCAAGGTACATTCCAACCATAGAAATCAAAACATGTTTAGAAGACCTAGCCAGGAGACTTGTGATACTTTCTACAGAGAAGAAAAACAAGGAAACAACCAAAAGCAATCAACAGAAAGAAGACAACTTAGATAATTTTATTGACATCCAACAGCCAACTTCCCAGGTAAAATTACAAGTTTATATTTTCCAGAAACACCTAAAACAACATCTTAAACGATTTTTTCAAAGAATTTTTTCACAAAACCATCAACATAATTTCACAAAACAGAAAACTAAAAAACAACCTTACAAAAAGAGACATTAATTCCATTAAAAACCTAAAACAAGACAAAAACATAAAAATTCTAAAAGCAGATAAAGGTAACGCTATAGTCATAATGAACACGAATGAATACATCCAAAAAATGAATAACATCCTATCAGACACGAACAAATTTAAACCAATACACACAAATCCAACAAAGACACACGAGACACAACTGAACAAATTACTACTACAAATGAAAAAAGCCAACACAATTTCACAAACACTTTATTCCTACCTACGTAAAACCGACTCACGCACACCGCAAATATACGGCATCCCCAAACCTCATAAACCAGATTGTCCATTACGACCAATAATGTCCACATATGAATCGTTTAATTACAATCTTGGTAAATACATAGCATGGGCATTCTCCAAATATGTAACATCAGCCAGCTCATTCATCAAAGACTCTTTTAATTTCAAGTCTAATCTAAATCAACTTAATCATAAAGCCTTAATGGCCAGTTTCGATGTTATATCCCTCTTTACAGAAGTTCCAACCACTGAAGCCTGCAAGATAGCCTTAGAACTCTATATCCGAGACCCTAACCCAACTATAGAAATTCCCAGTAACCAGTTAGCAACCCTCATAGAATTCACCACGATAAAGACAAACTTCATGTTCAACAACCAAAACTATATACAAACAAATGGCCTAAGCATGGGCAACCCAGTATCACCAGTTCTAGCCAATATTTTTATGACACAAGTTGAAACACAAGCAATTAACACAGCATTACATCCACCACTATACTGGTACAGATATGTAGATGACACGGTTGTGGATTCAAATCTACAGAACACATACTTAATTTTTTCAATCACATTAACTCTATACATCCCAACATTAACTTCACATGTGAACAGGAAGAAAGCCATCAAATATCATTTCTTAACCTCAAAATTACAAGAACCGACACACAATTTGAAACAGAAATCTACCAAAAAATCACCCATACTGGACTATACATTCCTTGGGACTCAGCACATGAAACAAAACAAAAACTCAACATACTAAGAAACCAAATAAACACAGCCATAAAACTATGCTCACCAGATAAAATTAACGATGAATTAGACAAAATAAAACAATACTTCATCAACATCAATAAGTTTCCTCCACAAACCGTAGAAAACATTATACGCACACACCCAGACAGAAAGCAAAATCAACCAACTAAAGTAAATACAGCTCACGAATAAAAAAACCACGAAACCATATACTGCTGTATACCATATATTCCTGACATCAGCAAACAAATAACCAACATTTGGCAAAAATTAGTAACAAAATATGACATTCCAGTTAAGACCAAATTTATTCAAAAACCCGGCACAAAACTAAGGTCTATACTATGTAAAAACTACACTGACAAACACCACACCAACATTATTTATAAAATACAATGTGATAACTGCAACGACTTCTATATTGGAGAAACAAGTAGAAAAATGGAAACCAGATTCAAAGAACATAAAAAGTCACCTTCACACGTTTTTGAACACTGCAAGTCAAATAAACACAACATAACCATAGAAAACACTCAAATAATAAATAAAGAAACAAACATAAACAAACGCAAAATTAAAGAAGCCTTACTTATACAACAACTTAAACCCAAAATAAACCACGGCAGAACCCACAGAATCATCTAATTTCGAACCATCTGTATAAATAGGAACTGAAGGATGGTTCGAAAGATGTTCAGCAAATAACAGACAATATTTTATATCGGGAGTGTCTACTTTTCTCAGATGACTTAAAGATAGGTCACAACTGGGGACTCTAAGAAGCCGAGTTTCCATCTAATAAGAGCACGATATATCTTCAGTATGGAACGTCGATCCCCGAGAGGTGGAAGAGAGGACACAGAGGATGTTCAGTGCTCTTGTACATTTGACCCGTGGCTGTTTGATGTGTGGTATAAAGGTCAGCTTACGGTCAAAGATAAGCCCCAAGAACTTAGTCTCAGAAACCACAGGCAGCACAAATTCACCGACACGGAGTTCAGGATCAGGGTGAATACCCCGTTAGGGGCAAAAGTGCATGCAAACGTTTTTAGAGAGAGAGAGAAGGTAAAGCCGTTTGCTATGGTCCACTTTAGTAAACAATTGTGGACAGTCTGTAGCTGCCGCTCAATATACCTCAGGTTCGACGACTGACATGAGATGTGAAAGTCGTCGACATAGAGCCCATTTGCAACAGTGAGAGGGAGTTCAGTGATGGCATTAATTTTTATATTGAAAAGTGTGACACTCAGAACACAGTCCTGAGGGACCCCAAGTTCCTGCAGAAAAAAACGGGAAAGTGTTGGACCCACATGAACTTGGAATCTCTTGTCCATCAAAATTTTTAATAAAAATGGCCAAATGGCCACGTAACCCATTTTTATGGAGATCTCGCAAAATTCCATACCTCCATATTGTATCATAAGCCTTCTCAATGTCAAAGAATATTGATACAAGATGTTGTCGTTTGAGAAAGGCTTCTCTAATTGACGTTTCAAGTCAAATCAGGTGGTTCATGGTGGAGCGCTGTCGTCGGAACCCACACTGGGTGGGCGAGAGGAGGTTGTTTGATTCTCGAACCAAACAAGACGAACATTAACCATCCTCTCTAAGGTCTTACAGAGACAGCTCGTCAAAGTAATTGGAGAGTAGTCTTGGGATCCTTCCCAGGCTTGAAGAAAGGTAGGACAATAGCCTGGCGCCAGGCATCAGGAAAATCATTCTTCTGCAATATCTGGTTAAAAACAACCAGAAGAATAGCAAGAAAAGCAGGAGATAGATGGCGCAGCATCTCAAAGTGTATATCATCAGGTCCAACCGATGTACTGCCAGACCGATAAAGGGCCAGTTTGAGTTCCACCAGTGTAAAGGAACAATTATAGTCATAGAGACAATCAGCTCGAAAGGAAAGAAGTGATCGCTCTGCCCGAGTCTTGATGGCTAAGAAGGTGGAAGAAGAGGCAGAAGTGCTAGATACCCGGCAAAAGCTTTCACATAGAATATCAACGATACTCTAGATATCAACTACTTCCTGGCCATCAGAGTGCAAGATAACAGAGTTATATTGCCCCCTGATCTTTCGAATATTGTCCCATATGACTTTGGAACTGGTGGTAGAAGATATGCTGGTTGTGAACTTAATCCAAGACTCCTTCTGGCTTTGACGTCTTACCCATCGAGCACGTGCACGGGCCTGTTGGAAAGCGATGCGGTTCGAGAGTGTGGGATATCTACGGAAAGTATCCCAGGCTCGTTTTTGAGCCTTCCGTGCCATGTGACAGGCAGGATTCCACCATGGATGAGAATATAGTGGAAAACGTGTCGAGATTTTAGGAATACATTCAGCAGCTGCTTGTATAATACAGTCAGTTACCGCTGCCACACAGTCGTCTATTGATGACTTACAGACGATGGCAGGATAAAGTTCTGCGAAAGAAGTGATAGAGGACTAGTTTGCTTGATCCAGCTTCCACGGGGGCACGCGGGTCGAGTGGCATCGACCTCGGCCAGTGTCTCTCAAGATTATAGGAAAATGACCACTGTCTCGTGGATTACTGTCAACTCTCCATGAAAAATGGGAGAATAATGAAGGGGAGCAAACCGAGAGATCAATAGCAGTAAAGGACTGACTAGGTGCATGGAAATAAGTGGAAGAACCAGTATTGAAGAGAGAAAGGTTGTGATCAGAGAACATACGCTTTACACAGCAACCAATCCTATCAATATCAGCACTTCTTCAGAGGAAATGATGTCCATTAAAGTCCCTCAGGATTAAAACGGGAGAAGGTAACTGTTCAATGACAGCATCAAGGTCTGACTGATCATATGTCTCTCCAGGCAACAGGTAGAGAGAACAAATAGTGATGGTATGACCAAAGGAAACACGGATGGCTTTGGCCTCCAAGGGTATATTGAGTAGCAAAGAAAGGGTGGGCACAGGGTGGTAAGAAGCAATCAGTGTTTTGATGTCATCTAGATTACAACGTAAACCTCGACAGTTACATTGTATCAAGGTGGCCATTTTTATTTATGTGTAAGCGAATGTTGTGGACACTCCTTCTGTTTACGACCACGTCTTTTTTCCTTACTGTCCTTATTCGAGGGAGGTCTATCGACCTCCATGGATCCTGCACTGGGTCAATTTGACAGGTCTGTTGTTGGAAGGGGATTCCAGTGACTGAGGACGCGAACGAATGATTGTTTTGCATCTTGGGGGTGGGAGAAGAAGACGTATCAGAGGAAATGCCTGTACTCGGAACCCAAAAAAGTGGATCTTGGGATTTGTTGGAATGTATGTAAGGGATAGAAATGAGTGTTGAAATTCATTCATCAACTTTTTTTTAACCATGGAGGTCAAAAGACTTTTCATTTGTTTGGAGAACGATTCTTTTGGAAGCACAGAGAGATCCGTCTGCATTTCTACTGTAGTAGTGGAAAAAAGTGCAGAAGCAAATGTCCGAGATGAAGTGGTGGACAGCAACTTTCGAACCTCAGGATAAGTAATGTTATGAATCGTTTCAAACGCTGCAGCTATTTTTCTTCCAACCATTTAGGGCAAGAACAAAAGTAGGACGGGTAAGAGCCATTGCAATTGATGCAGTGAGGGTCCGTTTCACACTCGTAAGCATCATGGTCCTTCTCATTGCAACGAGAACACGTCAAAAAACCACGACATGACGTCTTCGAGCGACCGAGTTTGTTTGTTTGTAATTTCGCACAAAGCTACTCGAGAGCTATCTTCGCTAGCCGTACCTAATTTAGCAGTGTAAGACTAGATGGAAGGCAGCTGATCATCACCACCCACCGCCAACTCTTGGGCTACTCTTTTACCAAAGAATAGTGGGATTGACTGTCTCATTAAAACGCCCCCACGGCTGAAAGGGCGAACATGTTTGGTGTGACCGGGATTCGAACCCACGACCCTCGGATTACGAATCGAACGTCTTAACACGCTTGGCTATGCCGGGCCTGCGAGCGACCGAACCTTCGACACTGGAAAATCGGAGAGGGTTTGGAATCTATGGCCGTACTGTGCAATTAAGATAACCTGCCTTGATAGTGACAGGTGGACGTGGTGACGTAAACGTTAAAATGAGAACATTAGTCAACATCATAATTCCATTTTTACAAGTGAAGATACGCCTCACTGCAGAAACTCCTTGAGTGGAGAAACCAGCGAGAATCTCTGACTCTGGGATGTTCTTCAAATACCTCTCAACAATAAGTCCTTGTGATGAATTTAAAGTAGCATGAGGGGTAACCTCAATAGGTAAACCTCCAATTGCCTTTGAATGCAAAAGGAGTTCACTGTATTGAGATGTCGATGTTTCAACCAATATGTCACCAGATTGAAGCTTCTTTACTGACTTTGGAGAGCCAGCAAGTCCCTGTAGTCCCTTCTGAATGAAAAAGGGAGACATTTGCCCTAAAAGTTTGTCTGAAAGTAAGTGCAATATAAGAAAATGAGGTACAACAGGTGTCACAGATGTTGAAGATTGCTGCTCAGAATCTTCAAGGCGTGGTCGTTTACCTATAGACTGTTTTTTTACTATTATTAAAATTATAAATTGGAGTATCCATAATAAAGAGAGGGAAATTTCAGTGCCCACTGACCCCACCCACTATGGAGCCCTACGAGGGGACGCACTACAATGTCAAACAAGGACACTACAGCAACGCCAGGGTTTCGTGAGCAATATACCCAAACATCAGCATCAGATGCAATGTCCACAACACCTTTTTAGAATATCCAACACTTGTACTTGGTTGATCCTAGCCCGAGTGGACCAGCCGATTGACCAAAGGGGGGTGACCACAAGGCCACCCGTCTACAGGAATTCAAGGCCAAAGTGGTGTGTTAGGGTTGGACCCCTCAACCACCAGGATCCTCTTCTCCCATTCACGGGTCGCCACGCATAGCAAACACGTTGATGGATGTTTCGATCCCTGAGGAGGTAAACTGAAAAAAACAGAACCTTCCGTGGGAGGTCCCCTCACCACGTGCAGGAATCCACACCGAGGGATCCAGGAAAATTGCAAATGGAACTACGTATATCATATCGAATAGCGTCGACAATGGGAGGTCATCCACTTACCACACACAAGACTTTCCAAAGTTCACAGTATGGTCATTCAGAATTATTTACCCAAAATAGTAGATCATAACTGGAAACAAGTTGCTCGTAATCTCAGTAAACGATAAATGAAATAACCGATCTTTCCACATATAAACCACTGGAATGATTTCTTTCTCAAGATGACCACAATGTCATATTACTATTACTGCCAAACCCAATGACTTCTAATATAACAATTTTTTTTGGTCAATCCTAAATCACACATTCTAACAAACTCTTCATTGAACACGTTTAAACAAACCAAAGGCACAAATACAGATGAAGAATATCAAACAAACAAAGAATAATAACCAAGAAATGTTAATAATAACAACAAAAAACAGAGTTACCGGAAACTGACTAAAACAACGTTTAAAGCATCTTAATTCAAGATATTACAAACTACTTAAGTCTTAAAGCCATTATAACCAAACATCGAGATTCAAAATCTAGAAATTTAAAAGAGATTCAGCAGAGGACATAAAAGGGTTGCTGTCATTGTGGTTATAATTCCCACTTCATTGGCCATCGTTGTCACAAGAACAGTCTTTGGTTCCGAGGTGAGTCCAGAAAGATGCTTGTGAGGCGTCTTGTTCACATCCTGTTAACAGTACTAGATATGGACCAGCTTCGTTACGATGGTTCTTTGACTTATCTAGTTCACTTTCGTGACCATAGCCTTCATTATGAGGATGACAGCGTCGCTTTGAATTGACTTCAGTTGCGATATTGGAATAAATCTACCACAGATGAAGACTTCCTTTTTCGACATTTTATCTCTTTGGGCTCTGTACTATTTGCAAAATCTCCCTGGAAGAATATTTGACTGGAAATGACTATGCAAACATAAGCTCATCAGTAAAGGTATTGCATCTTTAAATGGCTGAAACCCCACTGTAAGCCAGAAATAAAAGTTCTAAACAGATCACCTGTAGCACCGCATCATCCATATATTTCAAAACATTACTGCATTAGGAAATATAAATCCTAATATCAAAATACGAATAGCCCATTTTACATCTCGTATATTGAGTGTTCTTATGATATTGTAAGGTGACCATTACATCTAGTGTATTGAGTGTTCTTATGATATTGTAAGGTGACCATTACAATTTACGTATTGAGTGTTCTAATGATATTGTAAGGTGACCATTACATCTAGTGTATTGAGTGTTCTTATGATATTGTAAGGTGACCATTACATCTAGTGTATTGAGTGTTCTTATGATATTGTAAGGTGACCATTACATCTTACGTATTGAGTGTTCTTATGATATTGTAAGGTGACCATTACAACTCGCGTATTGGGTGTTCTAATTATGTTGTAAGGTAACCATTACCTAATGAAACCATTATTTCAATACAACCTTCTTACCCCATTCTCTAATGAAACTCTCACTTCAACACAACGTTTTTACCCCATTCTCTAATGAAACTCTTACTTCAACACAACGTTCTTACCCCATTCTTTAATGAAACTCTTACTCCAACACAACGTTCTTATCCCATTGTTTAATGAAACTCTTACTTCAACACAACGTTCTTACCCCATTCTCTAATGAAACTCTTACTTCAATACAACGTTCTTACCCCATTGTTTAATGAAACTCTTACTCCAACACAACGTTCTTACCCCATTGTTTAATGAAACTCTTACTTCAACACAACGTTCTTATCCCATTCTGTAATGAAACTCTTACTTCAATACAACGTTCTTACCCCATTCTCTAATGAAACTCTTATTTCAATACAACGTTCTTACCCCATTCTCTAATGAAACTCTTACTTCAACACAACGTTCTTACCCCATTCTCTAATGAAACTCTTATTTCAATACAACGTTCTTACCCCATTCTCTAATGAAACTCTTACTTCAATACGACGTTCTTACCCCATTCTCTAATGAAACTCTTACTTCAATACAACGTTCTTATCCCATTCTGTAATGACACTGTTACTTCAACACAACGTTCTTACCCCATTCTGTAATGACACTGTTACTTCAATACAACGTTCTTACCCCATTTTCTAATGAAACTCTTACTTCAATACAACGTTCTTACCTCAGCTCTTAGTTTCTTGATTTCCAACGTCAGCTCTTCACACTGCTGGGTATACTGCCATTTACATGTCTTTTCGTTCTCTACAATCTGGACTAAGCGCAAATGCTTTTGTTCTAATTCCTCTTTCTTTGAGATAATTTTACTGAAACTAAGAACGAAATGATTTGAAAGAACATTTTTAATTATTGCAAAACTCAATAAACTCGAATGTATTCTCTAACTAGACCAGTTCAAAAACAGAAGCCACAAAAAACACACAAGTTTTAAAAATTATAAAATCGTGACGTATTGATCCTTCAATTTGGTGAATTCCCAACGTTTTAGTTTAATTCTTGTTGTTGTTTTTTTTTTTTCTACACTTGAGAAACAAATATTTTCTGTTAACATTTTTGACAGTATGTAGCTTTGTACTTAATTTACAACAACAAGCCTCTATCACGTTACTGATGTATTGATACGCTAAGCCTAATCTTTAGGATGTTATGCATGAAACTCAAGTTGCTAGGCAACGTAACATGAAACTGACTTTTTTTTCAGATTCTTTCACGTGTAAGACGTGACTTTCAACAATATACACAGATACGTTTAAAGAATGTTCAAACTATTGTAAATTTGAAGTAGCATTTTTTTCTCTTTCAAACTTTTATCATAATTACCTCCCCCAGCCCCTCTGTTTTATTAATTTGTAATTTATATAATGCAGAACTCATTACACAGGATTAAAAATTTCTTTAAATTCAAAGTCAATTTAATGATCAAGTTTTCTCATCCAATCACTAAGACAAGACGACACCTGTAGGTGAAGTTTGAAAACATAATGCTTTGTCTATAACGCATTCATTAAACTCATTAACATCATGAAAAAAATCACCGCATATCAACATTTTAATCTTTTAGAGTTAAAGTAAAAAAAACACAACAACACTGAGACTAGTTTTACAATAACCAAAGTTGTTTACTTAAAAAAATATAATATTTTAACGTGACACAGAGATTACATAAACAGTAAGCGGAAGGGTGGGTGTGTTTTCTTATAACAAATTCACATTAACCTATCTGCTAAGTCCACCGAGGAGAATCGAACCCCTGATTTTAGCGTTGTAAATCCGTAGACTTGCCACTCCACCAGCGGGGAACTTAAAAACAATTGGTGTTTGTTTTCTTAGTAAGCGGAAGGATACAAAGAAACGGTTACACGACGACAGGAATTTGTAATATTACCTAGCATTCTCAATCGACTGAATCCAAGCAAGACATTCCGACTCTGTTCCTGCTTTCAGTTCGTATTGTCTCGAACCTTCTTTACGGTAGCTGATTAGGAAGCAATGCTAGAAATAGAACAACAACAAAAGATAAAACAGGTTATTTAACAACAGCAACTCCTGAAACGAAGTCTTTTAGTTTAACAACACATTATTTTGCGACGGGATAAGATTGGTGTGGCCTAGTGGTGAGCGTGCTTGGACTGTGAGTTTGGGATCTCCACGAAATGGGACTTACTGCCAAAAATAACGTGCCCCGAACTTTAGGGGTCGTGGATGCATTTTAGAGAGTAAAGGTCAAATCCTACCGTTCGATTAAACAGAAATAGCCCAAGATTTGGCGAAAATATCTGTCGACAAGTTGTCTTCGGGCGAGTGTATTAGTTCAGAATTTGAACAGATATATACAGAGAGCCATTTTCTAGCTTTACACGAAATTCGAAAACCAAATAAACGGGAATTATTGGCTTACTAACTGGCTCCTCATGGTCCAAACATGGACGAAATCTCGATTCAGAACCCGAAGACTGTCAGAGATAGTTGTCTGAAGGTGACACGTGCAAGAAGATAGAAAAGTCAAATATACACACATTATACTCATAATTTGGTTTAGAAACCTGTTGGTCTTACATCTTTGCTTACGTAGAAAGGCTAGTTAATGTTTTAACTCTGATAGCAGTTTGAAATTTGTCTAATACAAGTGTTACAGTATCAGAGCTGAAAATAATGGTGATGCCATTACATCAGTACATTACAGAAACAGATTATTAAATACAGTAGCATAAGAGAGTAATTATAAGTGAACCCTATACAGTAAACAAGTTTAATATCAGAGAATATATTGAAATTTCATGTTGTAAACGAAAATTAAATGATCGTTTGTTAAATACCGATGAAGGGTTGACCGGTAATAGGTGTTGAATTTTGAAGGGATATATTAACTCCATATGCGCAGTATTCGTGTCACCCCCGTGAATTACAGTGACTACGACCTTTCGTATATATTAATAAAAACCCATCTATCACTCCCAATCATAACTGTAGAAGCTACCAAAACACGTAGAGCCATTTTTAATTTTTTAAAATATATTATTGTGTGATGTAAACTTTGTTTTGCCCATAATTTTAAGTGAAGTCTGTTATATAATTTGCCATATTTATATACTTTGGCTGATATTCTATCGAATAATAGAATTAATAAGAACCAGCATTCTATCATAATATTAGGCTTAATAAGGGTCGAGTATTCTATTATAATATTAGGCTTAATAAAGGACGAGTATTTCATCGTAATATTACGTTTAATAAGAGATGAATATTCTATTATAATATTTGACTTAATAAAAGACACGAATTCTATCATAATTTTACTCTTAATAAAGAATGAGTATTTTATCATAATATTAGGCTTAATAAGGAATGAGTATCCTATACTAATATTAGGCTTAATGAGAGACAAGTACCAGTAAACTTCTCGAGGTTTCAGCAACAAACGGATCATTAAGTCACAAAACATAATTTGTTTTGTTTTTATTTTACTGGTTTTGAAAATCTACTTTAGTTACTTTCAAAATTGTTTAAAAAATACTTTAAAATAACGTGTACAAGATGTGTAGTAAATTTATTTAAAAGCGGGAAAACTTAAAAATTAGGTCGGATATAAAATAGGCATGAACAAAATAAGCATACAAATAGTTACAAGTACATATACTCTAAAGAGTTGTTCAACTTGGCCCGGCATGACCAAGCGTGTTAAGGCGTGCGACTCGTAATCTGAGGGTCGCGGGTTCGCATCTCGATCGCGCCAAACATGCTCGCCCTTTTAGCTGTGGTGCGTTATAATGTGACGGTCACTCCCACTATTCGTTGGTAAAAGAGTAGCCCAAGAGTTGGCGGTGGGTGGTGATGACTAACAGCCTTCCCTCTAGTCTTACACTGCTAAATTAGGGACGGCTAGCACAGACAGCCCTCGAGTAGCTTTGTGAGAAATTAAAAAAAAACAAAAAACAAAACTTGTTCAACTTACAAAACGTATCTGGCATATTGATTTACAATAATAATAGTTTTGGTTGCTGTATTTATTATTAAGCACATAACAAGTCATGTATGTAATACTACTGCTGTTATGAAAATTCGATATTTCGCGTTTTAAGCCCTCATACTTGCTAACTTGATAAACTAACTGTTAGGGTGCTCAAAGTCTTTACATGAAATATCACAATAATGTCTAAGTTAGCGGCTGTAAATAATATACATGTGTGTGTGTGTGTGTGTGTTTTTATAGCAAAGCCACATCAGGCTATCTGCTGAGTCCACCGAGAGGAATCGAACCCCTGATTTTAGGGTTGTAAATCCGTAGACATACCGCTGTACTAGCGGGGGGCGCAATATAATATAACACACAAAATGACGTCACGAGTAATTACATCACGTGCTTTTAATGGGCATTTCTGATTGGTATAAATACAACTTGAGGTATCAGCAAGAAATAAAGAGTTTTATTAACTAGTTATTTTGTACAGATGACTTGTCTGTTAAATAATTTAAAGGAATAAGTCATTAACATCAGGTAGAAATTCACTGTGGTGATGAAACATCTAAAAACACCATACATACTATATACAATCAGTGAGTGTAAGAAGTGTAACTGTGACAGCCATATGTCTGCGGACTGACACCGCTAGAAACCGGGTTTCAATATACCCTGGTGGGCAGAGCACAGATAGCTTTGTAGTTAATTTCAAACAAACAAGCGAAATAGGGAAAGGTATTGCTAAACAAATAGTAAAATAAAAAGCTAAGTATGGCTGGTTATTGAACTTCATGACAGAACCAAACAAGATAGGTATGGAAGTGGACATATCACTTGTTCAGATCACATAACAGATTTAGCTGTCATAAGTTCACCGGAAGATTGACATGTTTATATTACTGGCTTGTCCACTTTGTTTATCGACAGCTTGGTGTTTGAATAGAATCTCAGCCTTCATCAGTGTATCCTTCCTTTATTTAACTATATAATACTATTTTACCATAGAGTAACAGTTTATGATTGGAAATTCTGGTTGTATTTGTTTTGACAGTGAAGGCCCCGGCACGGCCAGGTGGGTTAAGGCGTTCGACTCGTAATATGAGAGTCGTGGATTCGAATCCTGGTCGCACCAAACATGTTCGACCTTTCAGCCGTGGGGGTGTTATAATGTGACGGTCAATCCCACCACTCGTTGGTAAAAAGAGTAGCCCAAGAGTTGGCGGTGGGTGGTGATAACTAGCTGCCTTCCTTCTAATTTTACACTGCTAAATTAGGGACGGCTAGCACAGATAGCCCTCGAGTAGCTTGGTGCGAAATTAAAAAAAAAAAAAAATTGACAGTGAGAAAGCCAGTAATATAGGGATTTTATTTTCCATGTAAAGTCGATGCGGCTTCGTCTGCTATGTCATCATTAGTCAGAAAAAGTTATATGTCATCTTCCATCCCTACCTTGTTTGGTTTATTTTTCTTAGTTCGACAGCTAGGCCTACATAGTTTTATTACTTAATGGTAATTTTTTCCCAATACATTTTGTTTACCTTTTTTACAAGATGGCGCTCGTGGGTTGCTGGGTTATAGAGTTTATTTTAAAGCTTTATATATTTTGTATATAATAATAAAATAGGTAGTCTAAGATTGTGAAGACTGTTTTGCTCCATTAAATGATGATAAAATTATAGTTAGTACTACAACTAGGTGGCGTTGGATCTGTTGAAGATTGTTTGTTTGTTTTTAACTTCGCGCAAAGCTACAGGAGGGCTATTTGCGCTAGCCATTCCTAATTTAGCGGTGTAAAACCAGTCATCACCATCCACCGACAATTCTTGGGCTACACTTTTACCAACGAATAGTAAGATTGACTGTACATTATAATGCCCTCACGGCTAAAAGGGCGAGCATGTTTGATGTGACGGGAATTCGAGCCCGCGACTCCTAACCTCCTGGCCATGCCGGGCGTCTTTTGAAGAAAAATGCCCCCCCCCCAGTGGCTCAGCGGTATGTCTGCGGACTTACAACGCTAAACTCCGGGTTTCGATACCCGTGGTGGGCAGAGCACAGATAGCCCATTGTGTAGCTTTGTGCTTAATTCAAAACAACTAAGGTTTGAAGAAAAATGGCCCCCCAGTGGCTCAGCGGTATGTCTGCGGACTTACAACGCTAAACTCCGGGTTTCGATACCCGTGGTGGGCAGAGCACAGATAGCCCATTGTGTAGCTTTGTGCTTAATTCAAAACAACTAAGGTTTGAAGAAAAATGATGCACGAAACAAAGAAATCTTCGTTTTGGCTTTTTGTCGGTTTTCGATTTTTGGACACTGGATAGCTGAAAAGCTGTATATAAACCGGAGACAAAACACCGATGTGACGCAGCTGCTTATATCCAGCTTCTGATGACCTACAGAGAAATAAATACAGATAAATTTTGTATTGCTTTAATACAGATGTCCGTGATATTTGAACACATGGAGTATTGGCACACTCTTCGATAATACGGTTGTTATTAACGAAATAACTTTTTACGTTTTTATTTTTCTTGTATTTTATTTATGCCATTGTTACTTTTTCAAAAGACAAAACATTTTCAAACGTATTATATGTTTTTTTTAAAGAATTGGCCATAGTTGTTTCCACCCACAATTACCATTTAAGAGCCGATTTTTGTTATTGTTATAAAATATTTAAATACAAATTTTAGTTTTGATGTGTGTCACTTTCACCTCAGGCGAGTCAATATTACTTCTCTGGTCTTTTGTCGTGAGCTTAATTGGATATTAAATTTTCATTCATTTTAACTGACCAATCATTAAAGTTTCTTTCAAACATATAATTGATTCTGTTGTTAAAGTACTCCTCAGTATGAAACTGCTTACGTCAGTGATTTTAACACACGAAAAAAAGAATGAACCCGAAACATTTTAAACATTATAAAAAACAAATTCTGTCAGGAAATAAAAACTAAAGAGATTTAATATATATATATATCATATTATTATATTAGGCTTAATAAGGGACAGGAATTATATCATAATATTAGGCTTAAAAAGGGACAGGAATTCTATCATAATATTAGGCTTAAAATAGAATGAGTATTTTATCATAATATTAGGCTTAAAATAGAATGAGTATTTTATCATAATATTAGGCTTAAAATAGAATGAGTATTTTATCATAATATAAGGCGTAATGAGAAATCGTTATTCTATAATAATGTTAGACTTAATGACAGACAAATACCAGTAGAAAACAAATTCTGTCAGGAAATAAAAAACTAAAGAGATTTAAAATATATATGTATCATATTATCATATTAGGCTTAATAAGGGACAGGAATTCTATCATAATATTAGGCTTAAAAAGAATGACTATTTTATCATAATATTAGGCTTAAAAACGAATGAGTATTCTATAATAATATTAGGCTTAAAAACAAATGAGTATTCTATAATAATATTAGGCTTAATGAGAGACAAGTACCAGAAGAAAAAAGGTTCTGTCAGAAAATAACAAGTAAAGAGGTTTTAAAATATATATATATCATATGAACTTACTATTTTAAAACAATATACAATTTATGCACTTCATAGATTATAAATATCTGTACTTGAAGTAATTTATGTGTGATTAGCAGTTTGCTATTAATTCGTACGAGTAAATGAAGAAGCTCTTTGTAGTAAACAGCTATTATCAAACAGAACCTAAAGATCTACATTTGTCTTACACTAACCTGAATGTTAACAGCTAGATCAGTCTTATACTAACCTGAATGTTAACAGCTAGATCAGTCTTATACTAACCTGAATGTTAACAGCTAGATCAGTCTTACACTAACCTGAATGTTAACAGCTAGATCAGTCTTACACTAACCTGAATGTTAACAGCTACATCTGTCTTATACTAACCTGAATGTTAACAGCTAGATCAGTCTTACACTAACCTGAATGTTAACAGCTAGATCAGTCTTATACTAACCTGAATGTTAACAGCTAGATCAGTCTTATACTAACCTCAATGTTAACAGCTAGATCAGTCTTACACTAACCTGAATATTAACAGCTAGATCAGTCTTATACAAACCTGAATGTTAACAGCTAGATCAGTCTTACACTAACCTGAATATTTACAGCTAGATCAGTCTTATACTAACCTGAATGTTAACAGCTAGATCAGTCTTACATCAACTTGAATCTTAACAGCTAGATCAGTCTTACACTAACCTGAACGTTAACAGCTACATCTGTCTTATACTAACATGAATGTTAACAGCTAGATCAGTCTTACATCAACTTGAATCTTAAGAGCTAGATCAGTCTTACACAAACCTAAATGATAGCTGCCACATCTGTCTTATATCACTCTTAACGTTAGCAACTCATTACTAACTAAGTCAGTAACAACCACATCATTGTGAATCAACAACTAGACCAATAACAACAACATTAGTGTTAAGGTAGCACATCAACAACTAGACCAATAACATCAACATCAGTGTTAAGGGTGCACATCAACAACTAGACCGATATCAACAACATCAGTGTTAAGGTAGCACATCAACAACTAGACCAATAACAACAACATCAGTATGAAGCTAGGACATCAACAACTGGACATCAACAACTGGACCACATAACAACAACAATGACAACAACATCAGTTGAAACTAGACATAGACCATAATCAACAACTGGACCAATAACAACAGCATCAGTATGAAGCTAGGACATCAACAACTGGACCAATAACAACAGCATCAGTATGAAGCTAGGACATCAACAACTGGACCAATAACAACAACATCAATGTTTAGATAGCACATCAACAACTAGACAACAATAACAACAACATCAGTATGAAGCTAGGACATCAACAACTAGACCAATAACAACAACATCAGTGTTAAGGTAGCACATCAACAACTAGACCAATAACTACAACATCAGTATGAAACTAGGACATCAACAACTAGACCAATAACAACAACATCAGTAGCACTTCAACAACTGGAAGCAGTATGAAGGACATCAACAACTGGACCAATAACAACAACATCAATGTTTAGATAGCACATCAACAACTAGAACAATAACAACAACATCAGTATGAAGCTAGGACATCAACAACTAGACCAATAACAACAACATAGCACAACAACAATAGTTACAACATCAGATAGCACATCAACAACTAGACCAATAACAACATCAGTGTTAAGGTAACACATCAGTCAATGTTAAGATAGCATCAACAAGTACCAATAACAACAGACATCAACAACTGGACCAATAACAACAACATCAATGTTTAGATAGCACATCAACAACTAGACCAATAACAACAACATCAGTATGAAGCTAGACATCAACAACTAGACATCAACAACTAGACCAATACACAACAACATCAACTGTAACAACAACATCAAAGATAGCACACAACTGGACCAACAAATCAATGTTTAGATAGCACATCAACAACTAGAACAATAACAACAACATCAGTATGAAGCTAGGACATCAACAACTAGACCAATAACAACAACATCAATGTTAAGATAGCACATCAACAACTAGACTAATAACTAAAACATCAGTATGAAGCTAGGACATCAACAACTAGACCAATAACTACAACATCAGTGTTAAGATAGCACATCAACAACTAGACCAATAACAACAACATCAATGTTAAGATAGCACATCAACAACTAGACCAATAACTACAACATCAGTATGAAGCTAGGACATCAACAACTAGACCAATAACTACAACATCAATGTTAAGATAGCACATCAACAACTAGACCAATAACAACAACATCAGTATGAAGCCAGGACACCAACAACTAGACCAATAACAACAACATCAATGTTAAGATAGCACATCAACAACTAGACCAATAACTACAACATCAGTATGAAACTAGGACATCAACAACTAGACCAATAACAACAACTTCAGTATGAAGCTAGGACATCAACAACTGGACCAATAATAACAGCATCAGTATGAAGCTAGGACATCAACAACTGGACAAATAACAACAACATCAGTGTTAAGGTAGCACATCAACTAACAGTACACCTTGTTTCTATTTCCTTTAATTTTTGTACTTTATCAAACATACTTAACACTAATCTCTAAACACACGTGATCGTACAGTGTGGTAAATTCAACAACTGGACAAATAACAACAACATCAGTGTTAAGGTAGCACATCAACTAACAGTACACCTTGTTTCTATTTCCTTTAATTTTTGTACTTTATCAAACATACTTAACACTAATCTCTAAACACACGTGATCGTACAGTGTGGTAAATTCATTTGCGTTGTTTTAACACACGTAAATGTATAAAAAGATCATAAAATAAACTTCACACAACAATCAACTAATACGACACGGACGAATCGTTTTTTTCAAACCTACGTCAAAACATATTTGCTGTTGTTTAAGATGAAACTTTTGCAAACCCTGAATCTACAGATTGTGTTGCTAATTCATCCTTTAAAGCACCCCAGGGGAATAAACGATTTATTTGTAACTACAAATAAAATGATAACTCTGAAATTAACATCAGCAGGAATTCAATGGTGAAAGTAGTTGTAACTCGTGTTAAAGCGAATCAGTTTGATGTATCAGTTTGGCATGGCAACATATTTTACCTTTTTACCTCGTACAAGTATAAGGAATCATGTCTGGAGACGGTGAGGGATATATAATGACATCTCTTGACAACATTCGGGAGGTGTAAAATTTGCAATAAACAATAACTTTTTAGCAGCTCAGGTATGAACAGATTTATTTTGTTTTGAATTTCGCGCAAAACTACACGAGGGCTATCTGCGCTACCCGTCCCTAAATTTGCAGTGTAAGACTAGAGGGCAGGCAGCTAGTCATCACCACCCACAGCCAACTCTTGGGCTACCCTTTTACCAACGAATAGTGGGATTGACCGTCACATTATAAAGCCTCCACAGCTGTTTGGTGCGACCGGGATTGCTGAACCTGCGACCCTCAGATTACGAGTCGAACGCTTTACTCCACCTGGCCATGACCCGGGCCATATTATAAAAGTTACAGAGAAATTGATTGTGTCCAAAAACTAAGAAAAACAGTATGATTACACTCTGGTAGTGTTGTTTTAGAATATTGTCTGTTTGGGTTTCGATAAATGCTTTAACAGAACCCACTGTATCCTAAAACACAGGAGAAATTATCGTTAAATTATATGTACATTTATAAAAACTGTTTAGAGAATTGGAAGTTGTTGATATATCACAAACTTTCTTTTATAGTTCTATATAAAAAAAAAATGTTTTTGACAACCAGTACTAGAATTATTACTTTGTAAGGCGATTATATATATATACACACTTTCAATGTAATTTTTCTTTATATTTTTAGTGTAGCATTTACGAAGTATTTTTCTTTACCATCGAATCACAATCCAGGATGACATGAATTAATCTAAAAACATTGTGAGTTATGAGCTCGAATATTTATTTAATGTTGACACAATAATTTAGAGTAAACCATTTCCAGCACCAGCACGATTTATTCAGGTGACGAGCTTATAGAGGTTTTTGTTATTGTATGATTCTTGTAGAACATAAAACTTACGCATTAAAACCAGTAATGTTAAATTCAGTCTTTAGCGGTTTCCATGATTTGTCTTTCTTATTGTCTACACAACAGCTTATTTGTATGGTTTCATATATTTCGCCATTTTTAAAAATAACCGTTAAGAACAAACCGACGGACCGAAGAAAAACATAAAAGAGTGGGGTTATTATTCTATTTTTAATGAGTTGTTTCTTCAAATGTTAGGTAATGAGAACATGGTTAACCAGCACTGAAAACAAAGCATGTCTGCGCACACAACAATAGACATCTGTAAATTACTAACCCTAAACGAAAGATATCTTTTTTTTTTTTTCTAGCGATCCTCGTGAAGCGTTTCCAATCCTCTAAGGACCACCACTTTGATATTGTTGTGGTTTCAGTATTTACCAAGACAAACAGGTAACGGTGCAATTCTTGTTCAGTCGAAGCAAGGCATTGTTGTTAGTCCTAGTTACCATGGCAACAAGACACTGCTTGACACCCTTCTCAGATTACACAACCTACAGACTTCTGATGACGTCATACATAAAAAGAATCGATACATTTCTTGTTATTTGATTTTATCTTGATTAAAAGGCTGTTCGGATAACAAATAAAGGCTGTAATTGTTCGAAAGCCCATTGCTAACGAGACTAAGTAATTTCTTCACAATCGTCGTCACAGTGTGAACGTGGTGGTTGAAAGTCGCTTATTTATGTTATAACTTTTACTATTACTCTGTCGATTTGATCACTATAAAACAGTACAGGTCTTTTGAGCTAAATCCAGTAAAAATATGTATATAAATATACACATGAGGTATAAATTTAGTATAAGTTTAATTTTCGTACCTAAAAACTTATTTTCTCACGACATGACAACTATCTTAATTCCAAAGACAAGATTAAAAATTTTCTCCTAATTATTAAAGTCGTTTATATGTTTTCAATAGAGCGTCGAACCCTGTTTGATTCTGTGTTCAGTTTGTTTGATAAAGTTAACATTTTTATAAGAACATTTCTTATTGTTATCCACGTACAATTACTGTTAAGTTCGTAGCTTCTCTATTTCAGAATAGTAACTAAAAACTATTTCCTCTGTTTAATAACATAATGCTGTTTTTATGTGATTTTACTAGTTGTGGTTGGGTTTTAACTTTTTCATGCGTACACAATACACTATGTGGTTTTTCTGTTTTCATGTTCCAATATACTAGTTACAATGTGGTTTCTCTGTTTTCATGTTTCAATATACCAGTTACAATGTGGTTTCTCTGTTTTCATGTTTCAATAAACTAGTTACAATGTGGTTTCTCTGTTTTCATGTTTCAATATACCAGTTACAATGTGGTTTCTCTGTTTTCATGTTTCAATATACTAGTTACGATGAGGTTTCTCTGTTTTCATGTTTCAATATACTAGTTACAATGTGGTTTCTCTGTTTTCATGTTTCAATATACTAGTTACAATGTGGTTTCTCTGTTTTCATGTTTCAATATACCAGTTACAATGAGGTTTCTCTGTTTTCATGTTTCAATATACTAGTTACGATGAGGTTTCTCTGTTTTCATGTTTCAATATACCAGTTACAATGTGGTTTCTCTGTTTTCATGTTTCAATATACTAGTTACAATGTGGTTTCTCTGTTTTCATGTTTCAATATACCAGTTACAATGTGGTTTCTCTGTTTTCATGTTTCAATATACCAGTTACAATGTGGTTTCTCTGTTTTCATGTTTCAATATACCAGTTACAATGTGGTTTCTCGGTTTTCATGCTTCAATTATTTCTATTTTCAATTTTAAACTCGTTGTTCTTATTTTAATGTTTCTCCATGATAAGACCATTTACTATTGTTTTAATGTTTCTCCATGATAAGACCATTTACTATTGTTTTAATGTTTCTCCATGATAAGACCGTTTACTATTGTTTTAATGTTTCTCCATGATAAGACCGTTTACTATTGTTTTAATGTTTCTCCATGATAAGACCGTTTACTATTGTTTTAATGTTTCTCCATGATAAGACCGTTTACTATTGTTTTAATGTTTCTCCATGATAAGACCATTTACTATTGTTTTAATGTTTCTCCATGATAAGACCATTTACTATTGTTTTAATGTTTCTCCATGATAAGACCATTTACTATTGTTTTAATGTTTCTCCATGATAAGACCGTTTACTATTGTTTTAATGTTTCTCCATGATAAGACCGTTTACTATTGTTTTAATGTTTCTCCATGATAAGACCGTTTACTATTGTTTTAATGTTTCTCCATGATAAGACCGTTTACTATTGTTTTAATGTTTCTCCATGATAAGACCATTTACTATTGTTTTAATGTTTCTCCATGATAAGACCATTTACTATTGTTTTAATGTTTCTCCATGATAAGACCATTTACTATTGTTTTAATGTTTCTCCATGATAAGACCGTTTACTATTGTTTTAATGTTTCTCCATGATAAGACCGTTTACTATTGTTTTAATGTTTCTCCATGATTAGATCAGTTATTGTTGTTTTAATGTTTCACCATGTTTAAACCAGTTATTGTTGTTTTAATGTTTCTCCATGTTTAGACTAGTTATTGTTGTTTTAATGTTTCTCCATGTTTAGACCAGTTATTGTTGTTTTAATGTTTCATCATGTTTAGACCAGTTATTGTTGTTTTAATGTTTCTCCATGTTTAGACCAGTTATTGTTGTTTTAATGTTTCTCCATGTTTAGACTAGTTATTGTTGTTTTAATGTTTCTCCATGTTTAGACCAGTTATTGTTGTTTTAATGTTTCACCATGTTTAGACCAGTTATTGTTGTTTTAATGTTTCACCATGTTTAGACCAGTTATTGTAGTTTTAATGTTTCTCCATGTTTAGACCAGTTATTGTTGTTTTAATGTTTCTCCATCTTTAGACCAGTTATTGTTGTTTTAATGTTTCTCCATGTTTAGACCAGTTATTGTTGTTTTAATGTTTCTCCATGTTTAGACTAGTTATTGTTGTTTTAATGATTCACCATGTTTAGACCAGTTATTTTTGTTTTAATGTTTCACCGTGTTTAGACCAGTTATTGTTGTTTTAATGTTTCACCATGTTTACACCAGTTATTGATGTTTTAATGTTTCACCATTATTAGACCAGTTATTATTGTTTTAATGTTTCACCATGTTTAGATCAGTTATTGTTGTTTTAATGTTTCACCATGTTTAGACCAGTTATTGTTGTTTTAATGTTTCTCCATATTTAGACTAGTTATTGTTGTTTTAATGTTTCTCCATATTTAGACCAGTTATTGTTGTTTTAATGATTCTCAATGTTAAGACCAACTATTGTTGATTTAATGTTTCTCCATGTTCAGACCAGTTATTGTTGTTTTAATGTTTTTCCATGTTTAGACCAGTTATTGTTGTTTTAATGTTTCACCATGTTTAGACCAGTTATTGTTGTTTTAATGTTTCACCATATTTTGACCAGTTATTGTTGTTTTAATGTTTCTCCATGTTTAGACCAGTTATTGTTGTTTTAATGTTTCTCCATGTTTAGACCAGTTATTGTTGTTTTAATGTTCTCCATGTTTAGACCAGTTATTGTTGTTTTAATGTTCCACCATGTTTAGACCAGTTATTGTTGTTCTAATGTTTCTCCATGTTTAGACCAGTTATTGTTGTTTTAATGTTTCACCATGTTTACACCAGTTATTGATGTTTTAATGTTTCACCATTATTAGACCAGTTATTATTGTTTTAATGTTTCACCATGTTTAGATCAGTTATTGTTGTTTTAATGTTTCTCCATGTTTAGACCAGTTATTGTTGTTTTAATGTTTCTCCATGTTTAGACCAGTTATTGTTGTTTTAATGTTTCTCCATGTTTAGACCAGTTATTGTTGTTTTAATGTTTCACCATGTTTAGACCAGTTATTGTTGTTTTAATGTTTCATCATGTTTATACCAGTTATTGTTGTTTTAATGTTTCACGATGTTTAGACCAGTTATTGTTGTTTTAATGTTTCTCCATGTTTAGACCAGTTATTGTTGTTTTAATGTTTCACCATGTTTACACCAGTTATTGATGTTTTAATGTTTCACCATTATTAGACCAGTTATTATTGTTTTAATGTTTCACCATGTTTAGATCAGTTATTGTTGTTTTAATGTTTCTCCATGTTTAGACCAGTTATTGTTGTTTTAATGTTTCTCCATGTTTAGACCAGTTATTGTTGTTTTAATGTTTCTCCATGTTTAGACCAGTTATTGTTGTTTTAATGTTTCTCCATGTTTAGACCAGTTATTGTTGTTTTAATGTTTCACCATGTTTAGACCAGTTATTGTTGTTTTAATGTTTCACGATGTTTAGACCAGTTATTGTTGTTTTAATGTTTCACGATGTTTAGACCAGTTATTGTTGTTTTAATGTTTCACGATGTTTAGACCAGTTATTGTTGTTTTAATGTTTCATCATGTTTATACCAGTTATTGTTGTTTTAATGTTTCACGATGTTTAGACCAGTTATTGTTGTTTTAATGTTTCACGATGTTTAGACCAGTTATTGTTGTTTTAATGTTTCATCATGTTTATACCAGTTATTGTTGTTTTAATGTTTCACGATGTTTAGACCAGTTATTGTTGTTTTAATGTTTCTCCATGTTTAGACCAGTTATTGTTGTTTTAATGTTTCACCATGTTTAGACCAGTTATTGTTGTTTTAATGTTTCTCCATGTTTAGACCAGTTATTGTTGTTTTAATGTTTCTCCATGTTCAGACCAGTTATTGTTGTTTTAATGTTTCTCTATGTTTAGACTAGTTATTGTTGTTTTAATGTTTCACGATGTTTAGACCAGTTATTGTTGTTTTAATGTTTCACCATTATTAGACCAGTTATTACTTTCCCGTATTGATTCTAATCATAGTTTCACTTTTTTAGGTTTACGCTAGTTATGGTATTCGTTATTTAAATTCATATAAATGAACTTTTATGGTTTTGTTTTACTGTGTGTCCAGGTTTAGATTAGCTATTTGATCTGTTTTAATGATATATTATTTCGATATTGTTAGTTTGTGTTTGGTTATTCAATGTACTTAATTTATATTAACCAATTTTCAACTACGTTTCGTCAAGTGATACCCATATACAAGATATTACGATATCTATCTGTGGTTTTGGTTTGTTTTTAATTTCGCGCACAGGTACTCAAGAGCTATCTGCGCTAGCCGTCCCTAATTTAGCAGTGTAAGACTGGAGGGAAAGCAGCTAGCCAACATCGGCCAGTGCCAACTGTTGGGCTACTCTTTTACCAATGAATAGTGGGATTGACCGTCACATTATAACGCCCCCATGGATGAAAGGGCGAGCATATTTGGTGTGACGGGATTTGTCTTGTACCCAGCTTGTATTATCTTGACACGTATTTCTGTCAGTTTCCATTTCGACAGACAATCAAACAAACCAAAACTGCTACAGCACTTCCATACTTCTAGCAGCCTGAAGTAACGGTGAGACTTCATGCACTAAAGTAGTTTTGATTTAGAAGAAAGCAATGACACTTTGTTATTTCCATAACATGTTTGTTATATATCATTCGTGACAGTACAGTGTTTATTTATAAACTAAGTACTGGCACTGTATATGTTTAATTACACATAGCATGCGATCATTTTGTCTGGAAATTTGTACACGTTCTAAAGTAATTTCTCTCCGCCGAATTCAAAAATTTGCATAGAGAGTTTTCATGAAACGTTATGTGTACGTTTACATAAGTGAATCATTTTCACTGAAAACGGACCAACTATAAATTTCTATAAACCAATCGTGACGTGAGAATCTTGTTTGCAACCCACGAGAAACACACCACATGTATATAAACGGTTACAAGGCCGCACGACGTTTCATTTCTGGATAGCATTTGTTTGTGCGTGTCCTTTGACATTAATTTTTTTTCTATATTACTTATTCGTCGCTATGGCAACGAAAGGTTACGTAAATGGCCCAGTTATATTTGTGAGAAATTTTATCTAAATAAGAGTTTTGTTTTTCTTTAAATAAATATTAAAAAAAAATATGCGTTTGAGAAAATGAATATTATTTTCCATATCTGCGTAGGTGAATGATACAAAATCCTTATTGAAAAGAAAACATCGTTTATAAAGTTTAGATTCTCAGGTCTGTGTCATGATACACTGTTTGGGTGTTAGTTTTTAAAACTGTGGCTTCAAAGACATCCATGTTACAATAATAAAAGTTTAATTTCGAAGAGTTTGGAAACTGTATGTAGTAAGTCAAAGTACATTTAAAGAAAAATGTCACCGCTCGCTTCTGGTTGTTTTGGTTAGCATGCTGGTAGAACAAATATACGAATGGCTATTTGCTTGATTACTTCAATGCGCAACCATGCGGCATTCTTTGTTTATTCAACGTAACAGTAAAATATGTTTTTACAGCCTCATAAATTAAGTGTATTTACTCTTAAAGAAAAACGAAACAAAAGCACTTATTGGGAAAGGTAGGAATTTTGGTCTGTTTATTGGTTGTTTAAAAGCAACGACTGTTTGTTTTTTGAACTACGCATAAAGCAACAAGAGGGCTATCTGTGCAAGCCGTTCCCAATTTAGCAGTGTAAGGCTAGAGGGAGGGCAGCTAGCCAACATCAGACAGTGCCAACTCTTAGGCTACTCTTTTACCAATGATTAGTTGGATTGACCGTCACATTATAACGCCTACAGGGATGAAAGGGCAAGCATGTTTGGTGTGACAGAAATTTGAACCCGCGGCCCTCATATTATGTGTCGTGCGCTATAACCACCAGGCCATGCCGGGCCAAAGAGCAAATATCCACTTCTGCAACGACTCGAACTCCAGATTTTAGCGTTGTATGTAAGTCCATGGACTTACCATTGTCCGACATGGGGACAATAGTGATTCAGTGATTTTATTTTCGAATATTTTGCAACAATAATTTATCCGAAATACATGAAAGTACTGAATGTTTTATCCTTATTTTATATCTGAAGAACCCGAGATTCAACACTCGTAGTGGACGCAATAAATACTCCATCGTGGCTTCGTGCTAAAATAAACAAACTTATCTTTATCTCAAGGAAAGCAGCCCACTATATAATAAATTATTATATTTTCCTCAATGCATGGTAAAGGTCAGATTTAGTTCTAACGCACACAGTTTTGTTCACGTGTTTTATAAGTCGCGTGTGTCGTTAGGTTTATGGTCAACAACGTTCACAGAGACCATACTCTGTTATATACACAACTAGCTCTTCTCATTACTGGGTTTAATTTTCGGTTTTGGTTTAAGAAAGTAGCTTCCTCTAATCGAAAGTTAATAACAATTGTTTCTCGAAATAGATTTCAAACCGGTTAATGTTCTTCTGTGATCTAAATATATACTTATTGATTTATGCAATTGTAGGTTATGAGTCTGACCTCTGAGTAAGTCACGTGATATCATTATTATTTGTAATTTACGAATGAAGTAATTATGAAGCGTAGCTTTCCGGAATATCTTAATCAAGGATAATGTCTGAGTGTTTTTTTTTTCTGGGGAACGATAAACCCATTGCGTCAGCTCGCAAATAATGAATTTACATTTTAGGACAACTTATGTCATTAAATAGAAAATAAATGGTTAGTGATTTTTGTAGAAATTCAGAAGGTCTGCTAATTAGTACTAACATGTTTCACTCTTGTGTTTCGGATATACAGCATTAGCTCCATATAAATCTATGTAGCAAAAGTAGAAATACACCTCGTTTTCAAAGAGGTAGTTATCATCGCACGACAAGAGGAAACGGGAAACATCAGTGTTGTTTGTTTGTTTTTGAATTTCACGTAAAGCTGCACGAGAGCTATATGCTATAGCCGTCCCTAATTTAGCAGTGTATGGCTAGAGGTAAGGCAGCTAGTCATCACCACCCACCGCCAACTATAGGGCTACTCTTTTGCCAACGAATAGTAGGATTGACCGTCACATTATAACGCCCCCATGGTTTAAAGGGCGAGCATGTTTGGTGCGACGAAGATTCGAACCCACGACTCTCAGATTACGAGTCGAACGCAATGCCGGGCCAGAATTAATATTATAATGATTTCTTGGTGATGATGCATATATAAATATATGATGCATTTTCAGTTTCATAAGTAATAAAAGTAACTTGGTAACTTTTTTCAACAACGTGTAACCAACTTGTTCTAATGAACGGAAATCCATTTTCACTTGAAATAAATGTCCAAAGAAACAGTTTTCTCAAAGAATTGATTATCTTGACTTCACTTTTCCCCCACAACGTTTCGACCATCGTGTGGACAACGTCGAGCGACTGTGTATATTTGATGAAGCAACTGCCCGAGTACTTTGTTCCAATTTAGAAAACGTACAGGGCGACACCTGTATTTCGATTTGAATTAGGTTTGAGTTTACGAATAATTAATGCTTCATTTATTTTTCTTCTATTAATGCTATTCTCATTACATAATAGGCCCGGCATGTTCAGGTGGTTAAGGGTCGCGGCTTCGAATCCTCGTCACACCAAACATGCTCAGCCCTTTCAGCGGTGGGAGCGTTATAATATGACGGTCAATCCCACTATTCATTGGTAAAGAGTAGCCTAACAATTGACGGCGGATGGCATAAATTAGCCGCCTTCCTTACAAACCCTGTAATACAACTAACGAATGTGTATATAACTGTAATACAACAGTAAAAAACCCTGTAATACGGGTAACAAATGTGTATAGAAATGTAATACAACTGTAACAAACCCTGTAATACGGGTAACAAATGTGTATAGAACTGTAATACAACTGTAACAAACCCTGTAATACGATTAGCGAATGTGTATATAATTGTAATACAACAGTGACAAACCCTACATACATGTAAAAACGGCTCGTTTGGGTTGAGAAAATTTTTTACGTAAAGGAGCGAACAACGTTTCAACATTCTTCGGTCATCGTCAGGTTCACAAAGAAAGGAAGAGGTAACTAACCGGAAGCTGACCATATGTTTGAAATGGGTTGTGTAACTGAGTGTCGGAATGTAGAGGGCGTGCTTAGATGTTTGAGTATATAATTTTATATTATTTATTTTATTATTTTTAATATAGGTATAAAGGTGTTTCTTTGTATCGGTTTATTTTGGGTTTAAGTTGTTGTATAAGTAAGGCTTCTTTAATTTTGCGTTTCTTTATGTTTGTTTCTTTATTTAGTATTTGAGTGTTTTCTATCGTTATGTTGTATTTATTTGACTTGCAGTGTTCGAAAATATGTGAAGGTGACTTTTTATGTTCTTTGAATCTGGTTTCTATTTTTCTACTTGTTTCTCTAATGTAGAAGTCGTGGTAGTTATCACATGGTATTTTGTAAATAATGTTGGTGTGGTGTTTGTCAGTGTAGTTTTTACATAGTATAGACTTCGGTTTTGCGCCTGGTTTTGGAATAAATTTGGTATTGACTGGAATTTCATATTTTGTTAGTAGTTTATGACTGCAAGTCAAATAAACACAACATAACCATAAAAAACACCCAAATACTAAATAAAGAAACCAACATAAACAAAATTAAAGAAGCCTTACTTATACAACAACTCAAGACGAAAATAAACCAATACAAAGGAACACCTTTATACCTATATTAAAAATAATATAATAAATAATAATAATAAAATAAATAATATAAAATTATATATTCAAACATCTAACACCGCCCTCTACATTCCGACACTCAGTTACACAACCCCTTTCAAACATGTGGTCAGCTTCCGGTCAGTTACCTCTTTTTTTCTTTGTGAACCTGACGATGACCGAAGAAGGTCGAAACGTTATTCGCTCCTCCACGTAAAATTTTTTCTCACCCCAAACGAGTCGTTTTTACATATATATTTCTCTACAAGTGAGTTTTCTCGACATCACTGAGTAACAAACCCTGTGATAAGACTAACGACTGTGTATAGAACTGTAATACGACAGTAACAAACCCTGTAATACAACTGTAATAAATGGCATGGATTCAATACAAATATTTTTCAAGTGTTTGTGTGATAATAATTAAATTAGTTTCTGTAATTAACGTTTTATTTTCATGTTATAGTTTTCAGCTTGGTATCCACGTAATTAAACTAATGACTTGTGAGCGGCAACAAGGACTATGCAAAAAGGAAACTAGAAATGGACGACATCACCATATACGTAACGGAGGTGTAGGGTAAACAGTACTACGTGTTACAAAGAGAAATCTATTTGGGGAAAAGGATCTGCCATCCCTCACAGCCCCATCATTTTATCTTCATTTGTTTATAGACACTTTGAATACCTGTAACGTGTTGAGTTTTTATACTTGTCCTTGGTACTCAGGTTTGGAAAGTCTTGTTAAGTGGTATATCTCTTACTAGGTGAGTCAACTGGTTTTTCGTTTTTGATCAGAACATTCGGCTCAAAATGTCTTTCATATTAAACTTGTTTGGTAGTTACAACGTGCTGGGTATAACGCACTTAGTTTTAACCTCACGGTCATTGAGACGCTTCACACAGCCCTCATATTCATTCAGAATTCTATGTACCTAACCTCTTAAGTAAATATTCTCTAAATAGTTTACTTACTTCAGCTATAAAGTACTGTCTTTACATTTATCAACTCTGTGTATTCAATTGCAAAATACCGCAATCTCCTCCCCCAAAATAAGTTCCTACAGAAAGCATGAGTTTGTCCCGTAGTGTTTTATTGTTATCACTATGCATGAAAACGTAAGACAATATTTATATTCAGCTCATAACATAGTAAAATAAACAAGAAAACAGATAAATACACTTTGACTAAAACAATCAAGGGATATGCGAGTTTAGTATCTGGGAAATTACAACTGAAGGATAAGTGTGAAAGGGATCTCGACTAACATAGCAGAGGAACACACATTAACCAAATCAGCCATTTCTCTCTACCGCTTGCTAATTACCTGTCGTCAAGAAAATCAAACCATTTATTAAGATTGTCATCATAAAACCTAAACCTGTAGCTTATTGTTTTTATCGTTGTTATGTCATTGTTAACAAACACAATCACTAGTTCAGCTTGATTGTAATGTCTAATTTTAATTTTTTTTACAATGATTTTTGTTGTTGTTTATGTAAAACTACAGAAGGAGCCTCCTTGCTATTGTTGTTTCCAGGTGACTGGTATTTGTAACTGTTCCTTTAGTTGCTTTCACAAACTAAAACATCGTATACCAGCCGAATAGTTAAGTAATTGAGCCAAACGTCACACCAAAATTCTCAGAGATCGACGTATTTCACACCACATTTTGTAACATGAATCACACCAGAATTCTCATACATCGACGTGTTTTACACCACATTTTGTAACATGAATCACACCAAGATTCTCAGAGATCGACGTGTTTTACACCACATTTCGTAACACGAATCACGCTAAAACTATCAGAAATCCACGTGTTTTACACTACAATTTGTAACATGAATCACACCAGGATTGTCATAGATCCATGTGTTTTACACTACATTTTGTAACACGAATCACCCCTCGACTATTTGAGATCCATGTGTTTTACACTACAATTTGTGACACGAATGACGACAGGACTGTCAGAAATCCACGTGTTTTACACAAAAATTTGCAACATGAATCACGCCAGGACTGTCAAAGATCCACGTATTTTCTATTACATTTTGTAACATGAACTACACCAAGATTCTGCGAACAGTTCTTTTCAGCAATAAATGGAGATTAGAGCTTGTTTTAAATCATTTTACAAAGCTGTTTTTCATTTTATATCATTATGGGTAAAGAACATAAAAAAGTATAATAAATATTCATAAACAAAAAAGTTTACCCTATTATAAACTAGGGTAGAGGCAAAACAGAACTACCGAGTTTTATAAACGGAAAATATTTTAATTCGACATACAGTTAGAATTATAACTTTACGTTCTAACAGCTTGTAAATATTAAACGTGCGTTGCTGTGATTTTATTAAGGATAAACTTATAAACAAACTAATATAAGTTACATTATGAAATTCAAACTTTGATGTAAGATGGCTTATAATACCAATAATTAACGACGCACATAAATTTATTAGTTAAATATTTATCCTACACCCGTTATTTATCATTCTATTTTCTTTTTCCTGCTATCATTTTATAAATATTAACGTGAAGTGACGCCATTACTGAATCTAACTATAACGTCTTCTAACAATAGGCCTACCTTAAAACAAAGAAAATTTCTGAACAGATATACGAAACAAGTGAATTATAAGTCAACAGTTTAAATTAACCTGAATACTTCTTCAGCATATTGTGCAACGCTATTGCTTAACCATTTCTGAATTTATTCCCTCAGGTGATAAATATTCATCATTAAAGATATCTGCTGCCGTAAATGCGAAGCGCCCTCAAGTAGTAGTTACGTAGACAACTTACATCGTTATCGATTTCATTCCGAATATATATATATGTGTGTGTATAAATAATCCTATCAACAAGTATTTCTCAACCAATCACGAGGAACAAGCTATAAGTCAATTTATATTTCATTTAGTATAGGATCATGTATCGTCCTACGGGAGGTATCTGTTAGCTTTATCCTCATATCGTAAAAGAACTTTTATTTTCATGTTTGGATACATGAGTAAATTATTAAAGTTTGACCTTTAAATGCCCGTTTTTGTTGTTATTATGTATGTAATAAAACGGCTGGTATGCCTAGAGAAAGCATTTTTTTTTTTACATATATAATTTTCTGTGGGGTTTTCTCGTCATCACGGATTAATTGTTACTACATTTGCAAGAAGATTTTTTTTTTCAGAAAGGACCTTCTGATAATGCACGTGGTGTGTATTTCTACCAAATCAACGCACAGTTTAATAATCTTTTAACCCGAATCCTTTTGTTGTGTGTCGTTATATTGTAAGTTTTCAGACGTTTCTTCGCTACATCATAAAAGAAAAATACCTAAAATTATGAGCAATGGTTTGATTAGACTTACTTTAATAGCCTTCGTGAAATACGGTGTTTTGTTTTTGAATTTCGCGCAAAGTTACACGAGGGCCATCTGCCATAATTTAGCAGTGTAAAACTAGAGGGAAGGCAGCTAGTCATCACCATTCACCACCAACTCTTGGACTACACTTTCACAAACGAAGAGGGGGATTGACCGACACATTATAACACCCCCACGGTTGAAAGAGCGAGCATGTTTGGTGCGACGGGGATTCAAACCCGCGACCCTCAGATTACGACTTAACCCACGTGGCCATGCTGGGCCAATACATTGTTTACAATTATTTTAGTATAAGTAAAAATGACGCCCCTCTACGGATTAGCAGTGAGTCTAAGGGTTTTTAATGTTAATGAGAATTTTTGATACCTGCAGAGGACATATCATAGATAGTCCTTTTTGGAGATTTGTACTTAACAATAAAGAAACAAACAAAATAAGTGAAATCTAAGGTAATGATATTACTGCTAATTACAACATACCTGGCTTTTCTATGGGACCCTGTCACGAATTTGCCTGGTTTGGTATAATAGTTAGAGCATCCGAATCGCAAGCTACGGGAGGCGAGTTCGAATCCGATCACCGAACACGCTTGTTATTTCAACTGTGGGGGCGTTACAATGTGACGTTCAATTCCACTCTTCATTGGTAAAATAGTTGGTAGCTCAAGAGTTGGTGTTGGGTAATGTTGACTGGATGTCTTCCACTTCTAAAATAAGGACGATTATTGTAGCTAACCCTTGAGTAGTTTTGCGCGAAATTTCAAAGGTGTACAAAGAACCAAAACTGTCACAACTTTAAGCATAGATATGTAACAGTAACGCAATTAAAATCGTTTATAACCCGGCATGGCCAGGTGGTTAGAGGGCGCTCGAATCGCATTCTGAGGGTCGCGGGTTCGAATTTCCGTCACACCAAACATGCTCGCTCTTTCAGCCATGTGGCCGTTATTATGCCTCGGTTAATCCCATTATTTGTTGATGAAAAAGTAGCCCAAGAGTTGGCTGTGGGTGGTGATGACTAGCTGCCTTCCCTCTAGTCTTACACTGCTAAATTAGGGACGGCTAGCGTAGATAGCCCTCGTGTAGCTTTGTGCGAAATTCAAAACAAACTCAACCCTAATCATTTACAGAGCTCTTTGCTATTATTTGTACTCATATACGTCTATATAACAGCCTAAACTGTACAAAACATTTGCTCTGCTTGAATATACACTGTCTACATGTTCAGATTTACTATATTTACACCAAGAAGCTGTACTACTATGTGCGGAGTTGACAGGACAAGCTCAGTCCACTTATGCACTTTAGGTGTAGATAAGTCCTAGTATGGAGCTTGTATCAGCAATCACTATATTAATCATAGTATAGAATAATTTGGTGGACACGGGGAACTTCACTTCTTCTGCCAAATTCTTATTAGACAAGTAGTCCAATTACGTCTCAACAGGAAGTCTCTGAATCACGCAGCAAGTTTCTAACGGAGTCCAGTTACGTCTCTATGGGAGTTCCCGGATCATATGTTAGGTTTCCAATAGAGTCCAGTTACGAAAGAAAACCCCTGGATCATACAATAAGTTTTCAAGGAGTCCAATTACGTCTTTCAAGAAATTCTCTGAATCGAACAACCAGCTATCAAGGAGTTCAATTACGTCTCTCAAGAAAGTCCCTGGATCATTCAGCCAGCTATCAAGGAAATCCAATTACGTCTGTCAAGAAAGTCACTGGACCATTTAGAAGTCAGCCAGAAACTATAACATCTTCATGAATAACGTTAACAGTTTTTTAACTTACTTATACTTCCAAAGCTTGGCTGACTAAGCCTTAAACAAAGCTGCTATCTCTATAAGAACACCAAAAATCTATTTCAAGGTAAATACACAATATGTAGATCATGTTCTTGTAGAAAAGCATACTGTTAGGGTTAGTTGAGTAAAAAGACAATGACAGAAATAATACATCAATATCTTGTAGCTAAATGTCCAGTTGTGATGTTCTATCAATACTTTTGTGTACTCTGAAGTATCAGCGGTAAGTTTATGGACTTACAACACTAAAATCCCAGACCCAATTTTTCACCATGAAAATAGCAAAAAAAACAACAACAGCTTATTGCACTTAACTAAACAAGCTAATAGTTTAATTTCTTTTTGTTGGTATGTTATTAAGCTGATCTACACCAATCCTGTTATTTGCGGGCTTGGTTTGTTGGATTTCACGCAAAGGTACTCTAGGACTATCTTTGCTAGCCTCCCTGATTTAAATGTAATAAACTAGAGGGAAGGCAGCTAGTCAACGCTACCCACCGTCAACTCGTGGACTATTTTTCACCAGTGAGAAGAAGGACGAATATGCTCGTTGACGGAACACAAACTCGCAACCTTATGGGGAAATAAATAATATTGATTGATAAAAGGCACTCCAAATGAAGTCAAATGCATAATAGGAATTTATTTAAACAATATCTAGTGGGAGTATCTGAAACTTTAGGCTTAACAACAAACTAACAAACAAAACTTTATGTTGTTCGTTTTGTTTCAGAAACATCCTATCGATGAAACCACCCAAAATATTTATTTTCACAGTGATTTTCATGTCATCTTGAACGAAACTGTTTAGATAGATCGACGTAACCCTAGTTAGGCAATTTTATATCTAACAACTGTCCTATCTATTACTGTACATCTTCCCTCTAGATATTTAATTATTGAAAAAATGAAATTCATTGTTTACAAGTGGGTCAGGAATGCCAAGTTTTGCAGTAAATATCTCTGACAAAAGAACTGGTTTCTTTTCATCATTAGCAGGTAGCAGCTTTCCACTGCCTGTTACTAAACAAATACCCCAGATAAGATGAAAACTCGTATTTGCCCAGACCATGACTGGTCATGACTTTACCACAAAAGACAACAAACAGAGAAAGCACAGGTACATTGCTTGAGAACCTACTTTACAGAATACTCGCTTGATCACAGCTTCCAGACTTGAAGGTGCATCTCTTTCATTGAGTCTTACCTATTCACCTTCCAGATGATTCTGAATATGTTAGCTGTTGTATGCATCTTGATTGCGCAGATCATGTTCAACGTTTATAGGAATGGCTGATACAAAAACTCATCAATACCTCAAACGTGAATGGATCTGTGGAGGTCCCCATGACACATTTCGGTTTTCTCCCTGCTTCTTTATCCTGACTGCAAAATGATGAACAATTCATGTTACCAAATGAGAAACACTTCGTGGTACTAGATGATAAACACTTGATGGTGATAATTGAAGAGCACTTCATAGTACCATACGAGAAACACTTCATAGTACCAAATGAGAAACACTTCGTGGTACTAGAAGATAAACACTTGATGGTGATAATTGAAGAACACTTTATAGTACCATACGAGAAACACTTCATAGTACCATACGAGAAACACTTCGTGGTACTAGATGATAAACACTTGATGGTGCTAACTGAAGAACACTTCATAGTACCATACGAGAAACACTTCGTGGTACTAGATGATAAACACTTGATGGTGCTAACTGAAGAACACTTCATGGTACCATACGAGAAACACTTCATGGTACTAGATGATAAACACTTGATGGTGCTAACTGAAGAACACTTCATAGTACCATACGAGAAACACTTCGTGGTACTAGATGATAAACACTTGATGGTGCTAACTGAAGAACACTTTATAGTACCATACGAGAAACACTTCGTGGTACTAGATGATAAACACTTGATGGTGCTAATTGAAGAACACTTTATAGTACCATACGAGAAACACTAGATGATAAACACTTGATGGTACTAGATGATAAACACTTGATGGTGCTTAACTGAAGAACACTTCATGGTACCATACGAGAAACACTTCGTGGTACTAGATGATAAACACTTGATGGTGCTAACTGAAGAACACTTCATAGTACCATACGAGAAACACTTCGTGGTACTAGATGATAAACACTTGATGGTGCTAACTGAAGAACACTTCATAGTACCATACGAGAAACACTTCGTGGTACTAGATGATAAACACTTGATGGTGCTAACTGAAGAACACTTCATAGTACCATACGAGAAACACTTCGTGGTACTAGATGATAAACACTTGATGGTGCTAACTGAAGAACACTTCATAGTACCATACGAGAAACACTTCGTGGTACTAGATGATAAACACTTGATGGTGCTAACTGAAGAACACTTCATAGTACCATACGAGAAACACTTCGTGGTACTAGATGATAAACACTTGATGGTGCTAACTGAAGAACACTTCATAGTACCATACGAGAAACACTTCGTGGTACTAGATGATAAACACTTGATGGTGCTAACTGAAGAACACTTCATAGTACCATACGAGAAACACTTCGTGGTACTAGATGATAAACACTTGATGGTGCTAACTGAAGAACACTTCATAGTACCATACGAGAAACACTTCGTGGTACTAGATGATAAACACTTGATGGTGCTAACTGAAGAACACTTCATAGTACCATACGAGAAACACTTCGTGGTACTAGATGATAAACACTTGATGGTGCTAACTGAAGAACACTTCATAGTACCATACGAGAAACACTTCGTGGTACTAGATGATAAACACTTGATGGTGCTAACTGAAGAACACTTCATAGTACCATACGAGAAACACTTCGTGGTACTAGATGATAAACACTTGATGGTGCTAACTGAAGAACACTTCATAGTACCAAATGAGAAACACTTCGTGGTACTAGATGATAAACACTTGATGGTGCTAACTGAAGAACACTTCATAGTACCAAATGAGAAACACTTCGTGGTACTAGATGATAAACACTTGATGGTGCTAACTGAAGAACACTTCATAGTACCAAATGAGAAACACTTCGTGGTACTAGATGATAAACACTTGATGGTGCTAATGGTGCTAACTGAAGAACACTTCATAGTACCATACGAGAAACACTTCGTGGTACTAGATGATAAACACTTGATGGTGCTAACTGAAGAACACTTCATAGTACCATACGAGAAACACTTCGTGGTACTAGATGATAAACACTTGATGGTGCTAACTGAAGAACACTTCATAGTACCATACGAGAAACACTTCGTGGTACTAGATGATAAACACTTGATGGTGCTAACTGAAGAACACTTCATAGTACCATACGAGAAACACTTCGTGGTACTAGATGATAAACACTTGATGGTGCTAACTGAAGAACACTTCATAGTACCATACGAGAAACACTTCGTGGTACTAGATGATAAACACTTGATGGTGCTAACTGAAGAACACTTCATAGTACCATACGAGAAACACTTCGTGGTACTAGATGATAAACACTTGATGGTGCTAACTGAAGAACACTTCATAGTACCATACGAGAAACACTTCGTGGTACTAGATGATAAACACTTGATGGTGCTAACTGAAGAACACTTCATGTTACCAAATGAGAAACACTTCGTGGTACTAGATGATAAACACTTGATGGTGCTTCGTGGTGAAGAACACTTCATAGTACCATACGAGAAACACTTCGTGGTACTAGATGATAAACACTTGATGGTGCTAACTGAAGAACACTTCATAGTACCATATGAGAAAACTAAACACTTGATGGTGGAAGAACACTTCATAGTACTGAGAAACACTTCATACGAGAAACACTTCGTGGTACTAGATGATAAACACTTGATGGTGCTAACTGAAGAACACTTCATGTTACCAAATGAGAAACACTTCGTGGTACTAGATGATAAACACTTGATGGTGCTAACTGAAGAACACTTCATAGTACCAAATGAGAAACACTTCGTGGTACTAGATGATAAACACTTGATGGTGCTAATTGAAGAACACTTCATAGTACCATACGAGAAACACTTCGTGGTACTAGATGATAAACACTTGATGGTGCTAACTGAAGAACACTTCATAGTACCATACGAGAAACACTTCGTGGTACTAGATGATAAACACTTGATGGTGCTAACTGAAGAACACTTCATTCATAGTACTAGATGATAAACACTTGATGGTGAGAAACACTTCGTGGTACTAGATGATAAACACTTGATGGTGCTAACTGAAGAACACTTCATAGTACCATACGAGAAACACTTCGTGGTACTAGATGATAAACACTTGATGGTGCTAACTGAAGAACACTTCATAGTACCATACGAGAAACACTTCGTGGTACTAGATGATAAACACTTGATGGTGCTAACTGAAGAACACTTCATAGTACCATACGAGAAACACTTCGTGGTACTAGATGATAAACACTTGATGGTGCTAACTGAAGAACACTTCATAGTACCATACGAGAAACACTTCGTGGTACTAGATGATAAACACTTGATGGTGCTAACTGAAGAACACTTCATAGTACCATACGAGAAACACTTCGTGGTACTAGATGATAAACACTTGATGGTGCTAACTGAAGAACACTTCATAGTACCATACGAGAAACACTTCGTGGTACTAGATGATAAACACTTGATGGTGCTAACTGAAGAACACTTCATAGTACCATATGAGAAACACTTCGTGGTACTAGATGATAAACACTTGATGGTGCTAACTGAAGAACACTTCATAGTACCATACGAGAAACACTTCGTGGTACTAGATGATAAACACTTGATGGTGCTAACTGAAGAACACTTCATAGTACCATACGAGAAACACTTCGTGGTACTAGATGATAAACACTTGATGGTGCTAACTGAAGAACACTTCATAGTACCAAACGAGAAACACTTCGTGGTACTAGATGATAAACACTTGATGGTGCTAACTGAAGAACACTTCATAGTACCAAATGAGAAACACTTCGTGGTACTAGATGATAAACACTTGATGGTGCTAATTGAAGAACACTTCATAGTACCATACGAGAAACACTTCGTGGTACTAGATGATAAACACTTGATGGTGCTAACTTCATGAAGAACACTTCATAGTACCATACGAGAAACACTTCGTGGTACTAGATGATAAACACTTGATGGTGCTAACTGAAGAACACTTCATAGTACCAAATGAGAAACACTTCGTGGTACTAGATGATAAACACTTGATGGTGCTAACTGAAGAACACTTCATGTTACCAAATGAGAAACACTTCGTGGTACTAGATGATAAACACTTGATGGTGCTAACTGAAGAACACTTCATGTTACCAAATGAGAAACACTTCGTGGTACTAGATGATAAACACTTGATGGTGCTAACTGAAGAACACTTCATAGTACCAAATGAGAAACACTTCGTGGTACTAGATGATAAACACTTGATGGTGCTAACTGAAGAACACTTCATAGTACCAAATGAGAAACACTTCGTGGTACTAGATGATAAACACTTGATGGTGATAATTGAAGAACACTTCATGTTACCAAATGAGAAACACTTCGTGGTACTAGATGATAAACACTTGATGGTGCTAACTGAAGAACACTTCATGTTACCAAATGAGAAACACTTCGTGGTACTAGATGATAAACACTTGATGGTGCTAACTGAAGAACAATTCATGTTACCAAATGAGAAACACTTCGTGGTACTAGATGATAAACACTTGATGATGCTAACTGAAGAACACTTCATAGTACCAAATGAGAAACACTTCATAGTACCATACGAGAAACACTTCGTGGTACTAGATGATAAACACTTGATGGTGCTAACTGAAGAACACTTCATAGTACCATACGAGAAATACTTCGTGGTACTAGATGATAAACACTTGATGATGCTAACTGAAGAACACTTCATAGTACCATATGAGAAACACTTCGTGGTAATAGATGATAAACACTTGATGGTGCTAATCGAAGAACACTTCATAGTACCATACGAGAAACACTTCGTGGTACTAGATGATAAACACTTGATGGTACTAATTGAAGAACACTTCATAGTACCATACGAGAAACACTTCGTGGTACTAGATGATAAACACTTGATGGTGCTAACTGAAGAACACTTCATAATACCATACGATAAACACTTCGTGGTACTAGATGATAAACACTTGATGGTGCTAACTCAAGAACACTTCATAGTACCATACGAGAAACACTTCGTGGTACTAGATGATAAACACTTGATGGTGCTAACTGAAGAACACTTCATAGTACCATACGAGAAACACTTCGTGGTACTAGATGATAAACACTTGATGGTGCTAATTGAAGAACACTTCATAGTACCATACGAGAAACACTTCGTGGTACTAGATGATAAACACTTGATGGTGCTAATTGAAGAACACTTCATAGTACCATACGAGAAACACTTCGCGGTACTAGAAGAGAAAAAAAATCGTGGTACTCTTTACAGATTTCTTTCTGTTCAACTTTAGTGTGCAAACCGTTTCTGCAAGGTGTGCAAATTCATGAGCTAGTTCAGTGTTGACTATATCCATTATCAAAGAAGATAGCATTGTTCTTGATGTCAAGAAAATCTCCATTAGTAAATTATCTCTATGCTGTCTGATGCGTTGTCTGCATTTCGAATAGGTGCAGAGGAATCACTGTGGCATATGTGATATTATCATGAGTAAAAAGGTACTTTGTCAGTCTATCAAGAGAGGTTAATGGATGACACTCGATTCAATGTCTTGTTCCCTTGATGAAATTGAACAATGTGAGTAGTAATTCCTTGTAGTCAGTAAACACTGATTCCCAGCATTCTTGTACTAAGCTCATCCGTGCAAGATATGACCTTCTTTATCATTTATTTGTATTAGAACTGTGGACATCAAGCAATTGCTGAAGACAGTCACAGCGTTTCTTTTACAATGAATTAGTACAAACAGTGTCCTCACACAATGTCATTTGTTCCTCAAAAAACATGTCTTGATAGAGGTCTAATACTGTCTGAATGTGTTTGTACTCAAGACCTGTTGCACAGTTGCTAAGTCACATGAAAAGGTTTTGTTTCTGGAGGACATACTGCATACTTCGACAGAACATTGGTATGTCACATCTGGTGTTGGTTTCTCTTGAAGGAAGTTGAACAATCCACAAGTGACGATTAAAAGATGTGTTTAATCCTCTTTTACACGATAATCAGTTTCATGTAGCGATCCTTGAAAGATCCAACCATCACTAGCTGCAACTATCTTAATTATAATTTTAGAATGTTTCTGTCTTGGAATCCTCAGCTGCACGTATGGCCTGTATGTGGTTCCATCATATGCGTCTATTATAAAGACTGTTAGTCTCATTTAAATGGTTTTTCGAATTAAGTAACATTGAAACATGATTCTTCAGACTTTTGGGTTACACTTTTCGTTGGTAAAAGAGTAGCCCAAGAGTTGGCGATGGGTGGTGATGACTAGCTGCCTTCCCTCTAGTCTTACACTGCTAAATTAGGGACGGCTAGCACAGAATAGCCCTCGAGTAGCTTTGTGCGAAATTCAAAAACAAACAAACAAAATTTCGGGTTATACAAGAGCAAGGAATGTCATTTGCTTTCTCGATATTCGTGTTTGAGTCCTGTTGAGTTATGTCAGAGACTGTTTATGAAACTTGAAAAGTCGAATTTGAAAATATAGATTTTTTTGGTTTTCTTCGACATTTGTTGAACATCCTCTCAGTTCAGACGTTATAAACTGAGCTTTTCAAAAACATTTTTCACCAACATTTTAGGTTGATATTGGATGTCTAATAAGTAATATGCCTTTCAAATCATTAGAATTGAAGCAAACACTGATTTATAAGTTTACTCTTACATAAAGGCCACGCATGGCCAGGTGGGTTAAGGCACTCGACTCGTAATCCGAAGATCGCGGGTTCCAATCCCGTCACACCAAACATGCTCGCCCTTTCAGCCGTGGGGGCGTTATAAATGTGACGGTCAATCCCACTATTCGTTGGTAAAAGAGTAGCCCAAAAGTTGGCGGTGGGTGGTGATGACTAGCTGCCTTCCCTCTAGTCTTACACTGGTAAATTAGGAACGGCTAGCACAGATAGTCCTAGTGTAGCTTTCTTTGCGCGAAGCTCCAAAAACAAAGTAAAGTATACTTACGTTATTACCATTACATACGATGTGTAACAGTTGACGCAAGATCACAAAATGTAATTTAACTAAATGTAATTTTCTCCTTCTAGCAGTATTTTAGAAACCATAATATACTTTAAACAAACAACTAACGAAACAAAATATCATCCCATGACTGTAACGGTGATCCCCAGACTCGCGTGTCTACTTCATCACCCATTAAAGCACCCCGTTTTATCCTTGCGTCTATTTCTCCTTTTTGTTATTAGCAGTATTGCAGGTTAACGACCTAGAATTTTCCAAAATCTGCGAGGTTTCAGAGTATGGGTTGTTCTTTCTTAGCAGAGTAAGGGTTAACCTTGCTTAAGTATCACTGAAGATGTCAACTATGTGATTCGAAATGATTAGAATTCCCGAAAAATATTTCTTAATAATTAATATGACGGAAAATCGATTAGAATGTGTTGGATATATGTAATTCCAAGATCCTGACATGTAGCTACGCAAAGACTACCAGTCCAGAGCCGTCCACAGAGTTTTGAATTGATAGACTCTGAAGGCAGCTGGAGAGCCAATGATTGGGATGCTCTTGCCTCATCTAATAATGAAATCTGACTGTCACACTTATACTGTATCCACGTCTCTGTTGTTCGAAGCGTGTTGTTTTTTTTGCAGCAACTGGCTTGAAAGCACAAATCCCCAGATTCACAGTCCGGACACGTGAACCATTGGCTACGCCCTGCATACTTATGAAAGCAAAACAACCCATTTAGCGTACATAATTAAGGGCTACAAACATCACTTTTTCAGAAAGCAAAAAATGCAACCACTGTGAAATATTATGTACATCAAACCGACATATTCTATTGTTAGTTTTGTAACTCAACTGAACTTCTGAGTTCTTTGTTTTCGACAGCTTTCCTAAACACCTTTCTCGTGAAACTTTGTAACATCACCTTCAGTTGTTTTCCTTATTAACATGTGGTTCGACACCCAACGAGATTACGTAATTTAAGTTAGTGGTTAGTAAAACCAAATTACACGATAACTCTTGATTTTCAAGAAACAACCGTATATACCCGACAATATCTTCAACGTGAACGACACGTTTTTACGCAACACGTGGGCAGAGCAGTACTCCAAAATTCATATACAGTTGCCTTTAATTATTGTTCCTGACTATGGAAAGGGCAAACAGTCAGTAGAACCTACCACTTACACGGCTATACTTATAGGAATAGTTAGACTGACTACTACATTTATGAGACATACGCATTTACAAATGCGAAGCGAGTTCACAAGCGTATTGTAGGTTCGAACCTTAGACGTTTCAGTTCTAACTTCTAAGTAAAACAATGGAACATTTTTAACACTAAGCACCATGTGACTCTAGTTTTGTTTGTCGCTCACTTCTTAATAAACATTAATATTAAGCCTAAACTGAAACGTCTATTTATTTAACTCACATAAATCGCATTACCTTTAACGTAGTTTACTAACCTATGTTAGATATTTGGCGGCTCTTAGATATTGTGGTATATTTGATTTTTTGTATCTTCTTTGCTACTTCTTTCTAGAAAGGTTCAGTCTCGATTCTTTTATATATATTTATTTATATTTATAAATATTTATAGAAAATCAAATATTTCCACACAAACATTTTCACAGGATAGTTGAAAATAATTTTATTTTTCTTACCCGTGTATGTTTGAAGGATATATTTTTTTTTTACTACTCTTTCTGGTTTATTTTCGACGACAACTTGTTGTCAGAGAGCATTCTAGCTGGAACAGAGATCACAGTTCCACTTGAGAAAGTCAATATAAGGAGAACTGTTGACATTAGTGTTGAATAAAAAGAGTCGGCATCTCTTGACCTAAGTGAGACTAGGCTTCAATCATTATATGTTACAAGCAATAACTTAGTAACTGTTCACTAGGTTGTATTACAACGACATCATGTTACTATGCTCTTGCAATGTTAAACCTAATAAAACAGTTACGTTTATAATTGTTGTATTACTGTGTCACCACGTTCCAATGTTCTACACAATAACCTGATAACTCTTTTTAAAATTATATTACTCTGAAACCACGTCACATTGTTGTACATAGTAACCTAATAACTCTTATTATAGTTATATTACTGTGAAACTATGTTACATTGTTGTACATAGTAACCTAATAACTCTTATTATAGTTATATTACTCTGGAACTACGTTACATTGTTGTACATAGTAACCTAATAACTCTTATTATAGTTATATTACTCTCGAGCCACGTTACATTGTTGCACATACTAACCTAATAACTATTATTATATTTATATTACTCTGGAACTACGTTACATTGTTGTACATAGTAACTTAATAACTCTTATTATAGTTATATTACTTTGGAAATACGTTACATTGTTGTACACAGTAACTTAATAACTCTTGTTATAGTTATATTATTCTGGAATTACGTTTCATTGATGTACATAGTAACCTAATAACTCTTATTATAGTTATATTACTCTGGAACCACGTTACATTGTTGTACATAGTAACCTAATAACTCTTATTATAGTTATATTACTCTGGAACTACGTTACATTGTTGCACATAGTAACCTAATAACTCTTGTTATAGTTATATTACTCTGGAACAACGTTACATTGTTGCACATAGTAACCTAATGATTCTTATTATAGTTATATTACTCTGGAACTACGTAACATTGTTGCACATAGTAACTTAATAACTCTTGTTATAGTTATATTACTCTGGAACCACGTTACATTGATGTACATAGTAACCTAATAACTCTTATTATAGTTATATTACTCTGGAACTACGTTACATTGTTGTACATAGTAACCTAATAACTCTTATTATAGTTATATTACTCTGGAACTATGTTACATTGTTGTATATAGTAACCTAATAACTCTTATTATAGTTATATTACTCTGGAACTATGTTACATTGTTGTATATAGTAACCTAATAACTCTTATTATAGTTATATTACTCTGGAACTATGTTACATTGTTGTATATAGTAACCTAATAACTCTTATTATAGTTATATTACTCTGGAACTACGTTACATTGTTGTACATAGTAACCTAATAACTCTTATTATAGTTATATTACTCTGGAACTATGTTACATTGTTGTATATAGTAACCTAATAACTCTTATTATAGTTATATTACTCTGGAACTATGTTACATTGTTGTATATAGTAACCTAATAACTCTTATTATAGTTATATTACTCTGGAACTATGTTACATTGTTGTATATAGTAACCTAATAACTCTTATTATAGTTATATTACTCTGAAACTACGTTACATTGTTGTACATAGTAACCTAATAACTCTTATTATAGTTATATTACTCTGGAACTATGTTACATTGTTGTATATAGTAACCTAATAACTCTTATTATAGTTATATTACTCTGGAACTATGTTACATTGTTGTATATAGTAACCTAATAACTCTTATTATAGTTATATTACTATGGAACTACGTTACATTGTTGTATATAGTAACCTAATAACTCTTATTATAGTTATATTACTCTGGAACTACGTTACATTGTTGTACATAGTAACCTAATAACTCTTATTATAGTTATATTACTCTGGAACTATGTTACATTGTTGTATATAGTAACCTAATAACTCTTATTATAGTTATATTACTCTGGAACTACGTTACATTGTTGTACATAGTAACCTAATAACTCTTATTATAGTTATATTACTCTGGAACCACATTACATTGTTGTACATAGTAACCTAATAACTCTTATTATAGTTATATTACTCTGGAACTATGTTACATTGTTGTACATAGTAACCTAATAACTCTTATTATAGTTATATTACTCTGGAACTACGTTACATTGTTGTACATAGTAACCTAATAACTCTTATTATAGTTATATTACTCTGGAACTACGTTACATTGTTGTACATAGTAACCTAATAACTCTTATTATAGTTATATTACTCTGGAACTACGTTACATTGTTGTATATAGTAACCTAATAACTCTTATTATAGTTATATTACTCTGGAACTACGTTACATTGTTGTACATAGTAACCTAATAACTCTTATTATAGTTATATTACTCTGGAACTACGTTACATTGTTGTACATAGTAACCTAATAACTCTTATTATAGTTATATTACTCTGGAACTACGTTACATTGTTGTACATAGTAACCTAATAACTCTTATTATAGTTATATTACTCTGGAACTATGTTACATTGTTGTACATAGTAACCTAATAACTCTTATTATAGTTATATTACTCTGGAACTACGTTACATTGTTGTACATAGTAACCTAATAACTCTTATTATAGTTATATTACTCTGGAACTACGTTACATTGTTGTACATAGTAACCTAATAACTCTTATTATAGTTATATTACTCTGGAACTACGTTACATTGTTGTACATAGTAACCTAATAACTCTTATTATAGTTATATTACTCTGGAACCACGTTACATTGTTGTACATAGTAACCTAATAACTCTTATTATAGTTATATTACTCTGGAACTACGTTACATTGTTGTACATAGTAACCTAATAACTCTTATTATAGTTATATTACTCTGGAACTACGTTACATTGTTGTACATAGTAACCTAATAACTCTTATTATAGTTATATTACTCTGGAACTACGTTACATTGTTGTACATAGTAACCTAATAACTCTTATTATAGTTATATTACTCTGGAACTACGTTACATTGTTGTAACTCTTATTATAGTGGAACTACGTTACATTGTTAATAACCTAATAACTTATTATAGTTATATTACTCTGGAACTACGTTACATTGTTGTACATAGTAACCTAATAACTCTTATTATAGTTATATTACTCTGGAACTACGTTACATTGTTGTACATAGTAACCTAATAACTCTTATTATAGTTATATTACTCTGGAACTACGTTACATTGTTGTACATAGTAACCTAATAACTCTTATTATAGTTATATTACTCTGGAACTACGTTACATTGTTGTACATAGTAACCTAATAACTCTTATTATAGTTATATTACTCTGGAACTACGTTACATTGTTGTACATAGTAACCTAATAACTCTTATTATAGTTATATTACTCTGGAACTACGTTACATTGTTGTACATAGTAACCTAATAACTCTTATTATAGTTATATTACTCTGGAACTACGTTACATTGTTGCACATAGTAACTTAATAACTCTTGTTATAGTTATATTACTCTGGAACCACGTTACATTGATGTACATAGTAACCTAATAACTCTTATTATAGTTATATTACTCTGGAACTACGTTACATTGTTATTACTCTGGAATAGTAACCTAATAACTCTTATTATAGTTATATTACTCTGGAACTACGTTACATTGTTGTACATAGTAACCTAATAACTCTTATTATAGTTATATTACTCTGGAACTACGTTACATTGTTGTCCATAGTAACCTAATAACTCTTATTATAGTTATATTACTCTGGAACTACGTTACATTGTTGTCCATAGTAACCTAATAACTCTTATTATAGTTATATTACTCTGGAACTACGTTACATTGTTGTCCATAGTAACCTAATAACTCTTATTATAGTTATATTACTCTGGAACTACGTTACATTGTTGTACATAGTAACCTAATAACTCTTATTATAGTTATATTACTCTGGAACTACGTTACATTGTTGTCCATAGTAACCTAATAACTCTTATTATAGTTATATTACTCTGGAACTACGTTACATTGTTGTACATAGTAACCTAATAACTCTTATTATAGTTATATTACTCTGGAACTATGTTACATTGTTGTATATAGTAACTTAATAACTCTTATTATAGTTATATTACTCTGGAACTACGTTACATTGTTGTACATAGTAACCTAATAACTCTTATTATAGTTATATTACTCTGGAACTACGTTACATTGTTGTACATAGTAACCTAATAACTCTTATTATAGTTATATTACTCTGGAACTACGTTACATTGTTGTACATAGTAACCTAATAACTCTTATTATAGTTATATTACTCTGGAACTACGTTACATTGTTGTACATAGTAACCTAATAACTCTTATTATAGTTATATTACTCTGGAACTACGTTACATTGTTGTCCATAGTAACCTAATAACTCTTATTATAGTTATATTACTCTGGAACTACGTTACATTGTTGTACATAGTAACCTAATAACTCTTATTATAGTTATATTACTCTGGAACTACGTTACATTGTTGTCCATAGTAACCTAATAACTCTTATTATAGTTATATTACTCTGGAACTACGTTACATTGTTGTCCATAGTAACCTAATAACTCTTATTATAGTTATATTACTCTGGAACTACGTTACATTGTTGTCCATAGTAACCTAATAACTCTTATTATAGTTATATTACTCTGGAACTACGTTACATTGTTGTACATAGTAACCTAATAACTCTTATTATAGTTATATTACTCTGGAACTACGTTACATTGTTGTACATAGTAACCTAATAACTCTTATTATAGTTATATTACTCTGGAACTACGTTACATTGTTGTACATAGTAACCTAATAACTCTTATTATAGTTATATTACTCTGGAACTATGTTACATTGTTGTACATAGTAACCTAATAACTCTTATTATAGTTATATTACTCTGGAACTACGTTACATTGTTGTCCATAGTAACCTAATAACTCTTATTATAGTTATATTACTCTGGAACTACGTTACATTGTTGTACATAGTAACCTAATAACTCTTATTATAGTTATATTACTCTGGAACTATGTTACATTGTTGTACATAGTAACCTAATAACTCTTATTATAGTTATATTACTCTGGAACTACGTTACATTGTTGTACATAGTAACCTAATAACTCTTATTATAGTTATATTACTCTGGAACTACGTTACATTGTTGTACATAGTAACCTAATAACTCTTATTATAGTTATATTACTCTGGAACTACGTTACATTGTTGTACATAGTAACCTAATAACTCTTATTATAGTTATATTACTCTGGAACTACGTTACATTGTTGTACATAGTAACCTAATAACTCTTATTATAGTTATATTACTCTGGAACTACGTTACATTGTTGTACATAGTAACCTAATAACTCTTATTATAGTTATATTACTCTGGAACTACGTTACATTGTTGTACATAGTAACCTAATAACTCTTATTATAGTTATATTACTCTGGAACTACGTTACATTGTTGTCCATAGTAACCTAATAACTCTTATTATAGTTATATTACTCTGGAACTACGTTACATTGTTGTCCATAGTAACCTAATAACTCTTATTATAGTTATATTACTCTGGAACTACGTTACATTGTTGTACATAGTAACCTAATAACTCTTATTATAGTTATATTACTCTGGAACTACGTTACATTGTTGTACATAGTAACCTAATAACTCTTATTATAGTTATATTACTCTGGAACTACGTTACATTGTTGTACATAGTAACCTAATAACTCTTATTATAGTTATATTACTCTGGAACTACGTTACATTGTTGTACATAGTAACCTAATAACTCTTATTATAGTTATATTACTCTGGAACTACGTTACATTGTTGTACATAGTAACCTAATAACTCTTATTATAGTTATATTACTCTGGAACTACGTTACATTGTTGTACATAGTAACCTAATAACTCTTATTATAGTTATATTACTCTGGAACTACGTTACATTGTTGTACATAGTAACCTAATAACTCTTATTATAGTTATATTACTCTGGAACTACGTTACATTGTTGTACATAGTAACCTAATAACTCTTATTATAGTTATATTACTCTGGAACTACGTTACATTGTTGTACATAGTAACCTAATAACTCTTATTATAGTTATATTACTCTGGAACTACGTTACATTGTTGTACATAGTAACCTAATAACTCTTATTATAGTTATATTACTCTGGAACTACGTTACATTGTTGTACATAGTAACCTAATAACTCTTATTATAGTTATATTACTCTGGAACTACGTTACATTGTTGTACATAGTAACCTAATAACTCTTATTATAGTTATATTACTCTGGAACTACGTTACATTGTTGTACATAGTAACCTAATAACTCTTATTATAGTTATATTACTCTGGAACTACGTTACATTGTTGTACATAGTAACCTAATAACTCTTATTATAGTTATATTACTCTGGAACTACGTTACATTGTTGTACATAGTAACCTAATAACTCTTATTATAGTTATATTACTCTGGAACTACGTTACATTGTTGTACATAGTAACCTAATAACTCTTATTATAGTTATATTACTCTGGAACTACGTTACATTGTTGTACATAGTAACCTAATAACTCTTATTATAGTTATATTACTCTGGAACTACGTTACATTGTTGTACATAGTAACCTAATAACTCTTATTATAGTTATATTACTCTGGAACTACGTTACATTGTTGTACATAGTAACCTAATAACTCTTATTATAGTTATATTACTCTGGAACTACGTTACATTGTTGTACATAGTAACCTAATAACTCTTATTATAGTTATATTACTCTGGAACTATTACATTGTTGTACATATACCTAATAACTCTTATTATAGTTATATTACTCTGGAACTACGTTACATTGTTGTACATAGTAACCTAATAACTCTTATTATAGTTATATTACTCTGGAACTACGTTACATTGTTGTACATAGTAACCTAATAACTCTTATTATAGTTATATTACTTACTACGTTACATTGTTGTACATAGTAACCTAATACTTATTATAGTTACGTTACATTGTTGTACATAGTAACCTAATAACTCTTATTATAGTTATATTACTCTGGAACTACGTTACATTGTTGTACATAGTAACCTAATAACTCTTATTATAGTTATATTACTCTGGAACTACGTTACATTGTTGTACATAGTAACCTAATAACTCTTATTATAGTTATATTACTCTGGAACTACGTTACATTGTTGTACATAGTAACCTAATAACTCTTATTATAGTTATATTACTCTGGAACCACGTTACATTGTTGTACATAGTAACCTAATAACTCTTATTATAGTTATATTACTCTGGAACCACGTTACATTGTTGTACATAGTAACCTAATAACTCTTATTATAGTTATATTACTCTGGAACTACGTTACATTGTTGTACATAGTAACCTAATAACTCTTATTATAGTTATATTACTCTGGAACTACGTTACATTGTTGTACATAGTAACCTAATAACTCTTATTATAGTTATATTACTCTGGAACTACGTTACATTGTTGTACATAGTAACCTAATAACTCTTATTATAGTTATATTACTCTGGAACTACGTTACATTGTTGTACATAGTAACCTAATAACTCTTATTATAGTTATATTACTCTGGAACTACGTTACATTGTTGTACATAGTAACCTAATAACTCTTATTATAGTTATATTACTCTGGAACTACGTTACATTGTTGTACATAGTAACCTAATAACTCTTATTATAGTTATATTACTCTGGAACTACGTTACATTGTTGTACATAGTAACCTAATAACTCTTATTATAGTTATATTACTCTGGAACCACGTTACATTGTTGTACATAGTAACCTAATAACTCTTATTATAGTTATATTACTCTGGAACTACGTTACATTGTTGTACATAGTAACCTAATAACTCTTATTATAGTTATATTACTTGGTACGTTACATTGTTGTACATAGTAACCTAATAACTCTTATTATAGTTATATTACTCTGGAACCACGTTACATTGTTGTACATAGTAACCTAATAACTCTTATTATAGTTATATTACTCTGGAACTACGTTACATTGTTGTACATAGTAACCTAATAACTCTTATTATAGTTATATTACTCTGGAACCACGTTACATTGTTGTACATAGTAACCTAATAACTCTTATTATAGTTATATTACTCTGGAACTACGTTACATTGTTGTACATAGTAACCTAATAACTCTTATTATAGTTATATTACTCTGGAACTACGTTACATTGTTGTACATAGTAACCTAATAACTCTTATTATAGTTATATTACTCTGGAACTTATTATAGTTATATTACTCTACGTTACATTGTTGTACATAGTAACCTAATAACTCTTATTATAGTTATATTACTCTGGAACTACGTTACATTGTTGTACATAGTAACCTAATAACTCTTATTATAGTTATATTACTCTGGAACTACGTTACATTGTTGTACATAGTAACCTAATAACTCTTATTATAGTTATATTACTCTGGAACTACGTTACATTGTTGTACATAGTAACCTAATAACTCTTATTATAGTTATATTACTCTGGAACTACGTTACATTGTTGTACATAGTAACCTAATAACTCTTATTATAGTTATATTACTCTGGAACTACGTTACATTGTTGTACATAGTAACCTAATAACTCTTATTATAGTTATATTACTCTGGAACTACGTTACATTGTTGTACATAGTAACCTAATAACTCTTATTATAGTTATATTACTCTGGAACTACGTTACATTGTTGTACATAGTAACCTAATAACTCTTATTATAGTTATATTACTCTGGAACTACGAACCACGTTACATTGTTGTATAGTAACCTAATAACTCTTATTATAGTATTACTGGAATAGTTACATTAATATAGTAACCTAACTTATTATAGTTATATTACTCTGGAACTACGTTACATTGTTGTACATAGTAACCTAATAACTCTTATTATAGTTATATTACTCTGGAACCACGTTACATTGTTGTACATAGTAACCTAATAACTCTTATTATAGTTATATTACTCTGGAACTACGTTACATTGTTGTACATAGTAACCTAATAACTCTTATTATAGTTATATTACTCTGGAACTACGTTACATTGTTGTACATAGTAACCTAATAACTCTTATTATAGTTATATTACTCTGGAACTACGTTACATTGTTGTACATAGTAACCTAATAACTCTTATTATAGTTATATTACTCTGGAACCACGTTACATTGTTGTACATAGTAACCTAATAACTCTTATTATAGTTATATTACTCTGGAACTACGTTACATTGTTGTACATAGTAACCTAATAACTCTTATTATAGTTATATTACTCTGGAACTACGTTACATTGTTGTACATAGTAACCTAATAACTCTTATTATAGTTATATTACTCTGGAACTACGTTACATTGTTGTACATAGTAACCTAATAACTCTTATTATAGTTATATTACTCTGGAACTACGTTACATTGTTGTACATAGTAACCTAATAACTCTTATTATAGTTATATTACTCTGGAACTACGTTACATTGTTGTACATAGTAACCTAATAACTCTTATTATAGTTATATTACTCTGGAACTACGTTACATTGTTGTACATAGTAACCTAATAACTCTTATTATAGTTATATTACTCTGGAACTACGTTACATTGTTGTACATAGTAACCTAATAACTCTTATTATAGTTATATTACTCTGGAACCACGTTACATTGTTGTACATAGTAACCTAATAACTCTTATTATAGTTATATTACTCTGGAACCACGTTACATTGTTGTACATAGTAACCTAATAACTCTTATTATAGTTATATTACTCTGGAACTACGTTACATTGTTGTACATAGTAACCTAATAACTCTTATTATAGTTATATTACTCTGGAACCACGTTACATTGTTGTACATAGTAACCTAATAACTCTTATTATAGTTATATTACTCTGGAACTACGTTACATTGTTGTACATAGTAACCTAATAACTCTTATTATAGTTATATTACTCTGGAACTACGTTACATTGTACATAGTAACCTAATAACTCTTATTATAGTTATATTACTCTGGAAACGTTACATTGTTGTACATAGTAATAACTCTTATTATAGTTATATTACTCTGGAACTACGTTACATTGTTGTACATAGTAACCTAATAACTCTTATTATAGTTATATTACTCTGGAACTACGTTACATTGTTGTACATAGTAACCTAATAACTCTTATTATAGTTATATTACTCTGGAACTACGTTACATTGTTGTACATAGTAACCTAATAACTCTTATTATAGTTATATTACTCTGGAACTACGTTACATTGTTGTACATAGTAACCTAATAACTCTTATTATAGTTATATTACTCTGGAACCACGTTACATTGTTGTACATAGTAACCTAATAACTCTTATTATAGTTATATTACTCTGGAACTACGTTACATTGTTGTACATAGTAACCTAATAACTCTTATTATAGTTATATTACTCTGGAACTACGTTACATTGTTGTACATAGTAACCTAATAACTCTTATTATAGTTATATTACTCTGGAACTACGTTACATTGTTGTACATAGTAACCTAATAACTCTTATTATAGTTATATTACTCTGGAACTACGTTACATTGTTGTACATAGTAACCTAATAACTCTTATTATAGTTATATTACTCTTACGTTACATTGTTGTACATACTAACCTAATAACTCTTATTTAGTTATATTACTCTGGTACATAGTAACCTAATAACTCTTATTATAGTTATATTACTCTGGAACTACGTTACATTGTTGTACATAGTAACCTAATAACTCTTATTATAGTTATATTACTCTGGAACTACGTTACATTGTTGTACATAGTAACCTAATAACTCTTATTATAGTTATATTACTCTGGAACCACGTTACATTGTTGTACATAGTAACCTAATAACTCTTATTATAGTTATATTACTCTGGAACCACGTACATTGTTGTACATAGTAACCTAATAACTCTTATTATAGTTATATTACTCTGGAACTACGTTACATTGTTGTACATAGTAACCTAATAACTCTTATTATAGTTATATTACTCTAGGAACCACGTTACATTGTTGTACATAGTAACCTAATAACTCTTATTATAGTTATATTACTCTGGAACTACGTTACATTGTTGTACATAGTAACCTAATAACTCTTATTATAGTTATATTACTCTGGAACCACGTTACATTGTTGTACATAGTAACCTAATAACTCTTATTATAGTTATATTACTCTGGAACGTTACATTGTTGTACATAGTAACCTAATAACTCTTATTATAGTTATATTACTCTGGAACCACGTTACATTTTGTACATAGTAACCTAATAACTCTTATTATAGTTATATTACTCTGGAACTACGTTACATTGTTGTACATAGTAACCTAATAACTCTTATTATAGTTATATTACTCTGGAACTACGTTACTGTAACCTAATAACTCTTATTATAGTTATATTACTCTGGAACAACGTTACATTGTTGTACATAGTAACCTAATAATCTTATTATAGTTATATTACTCTGGAACTACGTTAAATTGTGGTACATAGTAACCTAATAACACTTATTCTAGTTATATTACTCTGGAACCACGTTACATTGTTGTACATAGTAACCTAATAACTCTTATTATAGTTATATTACTCTGGAACCACGTTACATTGTTGTACATAGTAACCTAATAACTCTTATTATAGTTATATTACTCTGGAACTACGTTACATTGTTGTACATAGTAACCTAATAACTCTTATTATAGTTATATTACTCTGGAACTACGTTACATTGTTGTACATAGTAACCTAATAACTCTTATTATAGTTATATTACTCTGGAACTACGTTACATTGTTGTACATAGTAACCTAATAACTCTTATTATAGTTATATTACTCTGGAACCACGTTACATTGTTGTACATAGTAACCTAATAACTCTTATTATAGTTATATTATTACTCTGCATAGTAACCTAATAACTCTTATTATAGTTATATTACTCTTACATTGTTGTACATAGTAACCTAATAACTCTTATTATAGTTATATTACTCTGGAACTACGTTACATTGTTGTACATAGTAACCTAATAACTCTTATTATAGTTATATTACTCTGGAACTACGTTACATTGTTGTACATAGTAACCTAATAACTCTTATTATAGTTATATTACTCTGGAACTACGTTACATTGTTGTACATAGTAACCTAATAACTCTTATTATAGTTATATTACTCTGGAACCACGTTACATTGTTGTACATAGTAACCTAATAACTCTTATTATAGTTATATTACTCTGGAACCACGTTACATTGTTGTACATAGTAACCTAATAACTCTTATTATAGTAACCTATACTCTTATTATAGTTATATTACTCTGGAACTACGTTACATTGTTGTACATAGTAACCTAATAACTCTTATTATAGTTATATTACTCTGGAACTACGTTACATTGTTGTACATAGTAACCTAATAACTCTTATTATAGTTATATTACTCTGGAACTACGTTACATTGTTGTACATAGTAACCTAATAACTCTTATTATAGTTATATTACTCTGGAACTACATTGTTTACATAGTAACCTAATAACTCTTATTTAGTTATATTACTCTGGTACATACATTGTTGTAACCTAATAACTCTTATTATAGTTATATTACTCTGGAACCACGTTACATTGTTGTACATAGTAACCTAATAACTCTTATTATAGTTATATTACTCTGGAACTACGTTACATTGTTGTACATAGTAACCTAATAACTCTTATTATAGTTATATTACTCTGGAACCACGTTACATTGTTGTACATAGTAACCTAATAACTCTTATTATAGTTATATTACTCTGGAACTACGTTACATTGTTGTACATAGTAACCTAATAACTCTTATTATAGTTATATTACTCTGGAACTACGTTACATTGTTGTACATAGTAACCTAATAACTCTTATTATAGTTATATTACTCTGGAACTACGTTACATTGTTGTACATAGTAACCTAATAACTCTTATTATAGTTATATTACTCTGGAACCACGTTACATTGTTGTACATAGTAACCTAATAACTCTTATTATAGTTATATTACTCTGGAACTAACCATTGTTGTACATAGTAACCTAATAACTCTTATTATAGTTATATTACTCTGGAACTACGTTACATTGTTGTACATAGTAACCTAATAACTCTTATTATAGTTATATTACTCTGGAACTAATAACGTTACATTGTTGTACATAGTAACCTAATAACTCTTATTATAGTTATATTACTCTGGAACTACGTTACATTGTTGTACATAGTAACCTAATAACTCTTATTATAGTTATATTACTCTGGAACTACGTTACATTGTTGTACATAGTAACCTAATAACTCTTATTATAGTTATATTACTCTGGAACCACGTTACATTGTTGTACATAGTAACCTAATAACTCTTATTATAGTTATATTACTCTGGAACTACGTTACATTGTTGTACATAGTAACCTAATAACTCTTATTATAGTTATATTACTCTGGAACTACGTTACATTGTTGTACATAGTAACCTAATAACTCTTATTATAGTTATATTACTCTGGAACTACGTTACATTGTTGTACATAGTAACCTAATAACTCTTATTATAGTTATATTACTCTGGAACTACGTTACATTGTTGTACATAGTAACCTAATAACTCTTATATATAGTTATATTACTCTGTAACCTAATAACTTATTATAGTTATATTACTGGTTACATTGTTGTACATAGTAACCTAATAACTCTTATTATAGTTATATTACTCTGGAACTACGTTACATTGTTGTACATAGTAACCTAATAACTCTTATTATAGTTATATTACTCTGGAACTACGTTACATTGTTGTACATAGTAACCTAATAACTCTTATTATAGTTATATTACTCTGGAACCACGTTACATTGTTGTACATAGTAACCTAATAACTCTTATTATAGTTATATTACTCTGGAACTACGTTACATTGTTGTACATAGTAACCTAATAACTCTTATTATAGTTATATTACTCTGGAACTACGTTACATTGTTGTACATAGTAACCTAATAACTCTTATTATAGTTATATTACTCTGGAACTACGTTACATTGTTGTACATAGTAACCTAATAACTCTTATTATAGTTATATTACTCTGGAACTACGTTACATTGTTGTACATAGTAACCTAATAACTCTTATTATAGTTATATTACTCTGGAACTACGTTACATTGTTGTACATACTCTGGTAACGTTACATTGTAATAATAGTCTTATTATAGTTATATTACTCTGGAACTACGTTACATTGTTGTACATAGTAACCTAATAACTCTTATTATAGTTATATTACTCTGGAACTACGTTACATTGTTGTACATAGTAACCTAATAACTCTTATTATAGTTATATTACTTGGAACCACGTTACATTGTTGTACATAGTAACCTAATAACTCTTATTATAGTTATATTACTCTGGAACTACGTTACATTGTTGTACATAGTAACCTAATAACTCTTATTATAGTTATATTACTCTGGAACCACGTTACATTGTTGTACATAGTAACCTAATAACTCTTATTATAGTTATATTACTCTGGAACTACGTTACATTGTTGTACATAGTAACCTAATAACTCTTATTATAGTTATATTACTCTGGAACTACGTTACATTGTTGTACATAGTAACCTAATAACTCTTATTATAGTTATATTACTCTGGAACTACGTTACATTGTTGTACATAGTAACCTAATAACTCTTATTATAGTTATATTACTCTGGAACTACGTTACATTGTTGTACATAGTAACCTAATAACTCTTATTATAGTTATATTACTCTGGAACTACGTTACATTGTTGTACATAGTAACCTAATAACTCTTATTATAGTTATATTACTCTGGAACTACGTTACATTGTTGTACATAGTAACCTAATAACTCTTATTATAGTTATATTACTCTGGAACTACGTTACATTGTTGTACATAGTAACCTAATAACTCTTATTATAGTTATTACGTTACATTGTTTAGTAACCTAATAACTCTTATTATAGTTATATTCTGGAACCACGTTACATTGTTGTACATAGTAACCTAATAACTCTTATTATAGTTATATTACTCTGGAACTACGTTACATTGTTGTACATAGTAACCTAATAACTCTTATTATAGTTATATTACTCTGGAACTACGTTACATTGTTGTACATAGTAACCTAATAACTCTTATTATAGTTATATTACTCTGGAACTACGTTACATTGTTGTACATAGTAACCTAATAACTCTTATTATAGTTATATTACTCTGGAACCACGTTACATTGTTGTACATAGTAACCTAATAACTCTTATTATAGTTATATTACTCTGGAACTACGTTACATTGTTGTACATAGTAACCTAATAACTCTTATTATAGTTATATTACTCTGGAACTACGTTACATTGTTGTACATAGTAACCTAATAACTCTTATTATAGTTATATTACTCTGGAACCACGTTACATTGTTGTACATAGTAACCTAATAACTCTTATTATAGTTATATTACTCTGGAACTACGTTACATTGTTGTACATAGTAACCTAATAACTCTTATTATAGTTATATTACTCTGGAACTACGTTACATTGTTGTACATAGTAACCTAATAACTCTTATTATAGTTATATTACTCTGGAACCACGTTACATTGTTGTACATAGTAACCTAATAACTCTTATTATAGTTATATTACTCTGGAACTACGTTACATTGTTGTACATAGTAACCTAATAACTCTTATTATAGTTATATTACTCTGGAACTACGTTACATTGTTGTACATAGTAACCTAATAACTCTTATTATAGTTATATTACTCTGGAACTACGTTACATTGTTGTACATAGTAACCTAATAACTCTTATTATAGTTATATTACTCTGGAACTACGTTACATTGTTGTACATAGTAACCTAATAACTCTTATTATAGTTATATTACTCTGGAACTACGTTACATTGTTGTACATAGTAACCTAATAACTCTTATTATAGTTATATTACTCTGGAACTACGTTACATTGTTGTACATAGTAACCTAATAACTCTTATTATAGTTATATTACTCTGGAACCACGTTACATTGTTGTACATAGTAACCTAATAACTCTTATTATAGTTATATTACTCTGGAACTACGTTACATTGTTGTACATAGTAACCTAATAACTCTTATTATAGTTATATTACTCTGGAACCACGTTACATTGTTGTACATAGTAACCTAATAACTCTTATTATAGTTATATTACTCTGGAACTTATTATAGTTACGTTACATTGTTGTACATAGTAACCTAATAACTCTTATTATAGTTATATTACTCTGGAACTACGTTACATTGTTGTACATAGTAACCTAATAACTCTTATTATAGTTATATTACTCTGGAACTACGTTACATTGTTGTACATAGTAACCTAATAACTCTTATTATAGTTATATTACTCTGGAACCACGTTACATTGTTGTACATAGTAACCTAATAACTCTTATTATAGTTATATTACTCTGGAACTACGTTACATTGTTGTACATAGTAACCTAATAACTCTTATTATAGTTATATTACTCTGGAACTACGTTACATTGTTGTACATAGTAACCTAATAACTCTTATTATAGTTATATTACTCTGGAACCACGTTACATTGTTGTACATAGTAACCTAATAACTCTTATTATAGTTATATTACTCTGGAACTACGTTACATTGTTGTACATAGTAACCTAATAACTCTTATTATAGTTATATTACTCTGGAACTACGTTACATTGTTGTACATAGTAACCTAATAACTCTTATTATAGTTATATTACTCTGGAACCACGTTACATTGTTGTACATAGTAACCTAATAACTCTTATTATAGTTATATTACTCTGGAACCACGTTACATTGTTGTACATAGTAACCTAATAACTCTTATTATAGTTATATTACTCTGGAACCACGTTACATTGAACTACGTTACATTGTTGTACATTGTTGTAGTAACCTAATAACTCTTATTATAGTTATATTACTCTGGAACTACGTTACATTGTTGTACATAGTAACCTAATAACTCTTATTATAGTTATATTACTCTGGAACTACGTTACATTGTTGTACATAGTAACCTAATAACTCTTATTATAGTTATATTACTCTGGAACTACGTTACATTGTTGTACATAGTAACCTAATAACTCTTATTATAGTTATATTACTCTGGAACTACGTTACATTGTTGTACATAGTAACCTAATAACTCTTATTATAGTTATATTACTCTGGAACCACGTTACATTGTTGTACATAGTAACCTAATAACTCTTATTATAGTTATATTACTCTGGAACATTGTTGTACATAGTAACCTAATACTTATTATAGTTATATTATTGTTGTTACATAGTAACCTAATAACTCTTATTATAGTTATATTACTCTGGAACCACGTTACATTGTTGTACATAGTAACCTAATAACTCTTATTATAGTTATATTACTCTGGAACTACGTTACATTGTTGTACATAGTAACCTAATAACTCTTATTATAGTTATATTACTCTGGAACTACGTTACATTGTTGTACATAGTAACCTAATAACTCTTATTATAGTTATATTACTCTGGAACTACGTTACATTGTTGTACATAGTAACCTAATAACTCTTATTATAGTTATATTACTCTGGAACTACGTTACATTGTTGTACATAGTAACCTAATAACTCTTATTATAGTTATATTACTCTGGAACTACGTTACATTGTTGTACATAGTAACCTAATAACTCTTATTATAGTTATATTACTCTGGAACCACGTTACATTGTTGTACATAGTAACCTAATAACTCTTATTATAGTTATATTACTCTGGAACTACGTTACATTGTTGTACATAGTAACCTAATAACTCTTATTATAGTTATATTACTCTGGAACTACGTTACATTGTTGTACATAGTAACCTAATAACTCTTATTATAGTTATATTACTCTGGAACTACGTTACATTGTTGTACATAGTAACCTAATAACTCTTATTATAGTTATATTACTCTGGAACTACGTTACATTGTTGTACATAGTAACCTAATAACTCTTATTATAGTTATATTACTCTGGAACTACGTTACATTGTTGTACATAGTAACGTTACTAATAACTCTTATTATAGTTATATTACTCTGGAACCACGTTACATTGTTGTACATAGTAACCTAATAACTCTTATTATAGTTATATTACTCTGGAACTACGTTACATTGTTGTACATAGTAACCTAATAACTCTTATTATAGTTATATTACTCTGGAACTACGTTACATTGTTGTACATAGTAACCTAATAACTCTTATTATAGTTATATTACTCTGGAACCACGTTACATTGTTGTACATAGTAACCTAATAACTCTTATTATAGTTATATTACTCTGGAACTACGTTACATTGTTGTACATAGTAACCTAATAACTCTTATTATAGTTATATTACTCTGGAACCACGTTACATTGTTGTACATAGTAACCTAATAACTCTTATTATAGTTATATTACTCTGGAACCACGTTACATTGTTGTACATAGTAACCTAATAACTCTTATTATAGTTATATTACTCTGGAACTACGTTACATTGTTGTACATAGTAACCTAATAACTCTTATTATAGTTATATTACTCTGGAACTACGTTACATTGTTGTACATAGTAACCTAATAACTCTTATTATAGTTATATTACTCTGGAACTACGTTACATTGTTGTACATAGTAACCTAATAACTCTTATTATAGTTATATTACTCTGGAACTACGTTACATTGTTGTACATAGTAACCTAATAACTCTTATTATAGTTATATTACTCTGGAACTACGTTACATTGTTGTACATAGTAACCTAATAACTCTTATTATAGTTATATTACTCTGGAACTACGTTACATTGTTGTACATAGTAACCTAATAACTCTTATTATAGTTATATTACTCTGGAACTACGTTACATTGTTGTACATAGTAACCTAATAACTCTTATTATAGTTATATTACTCTGGAACCACGTTACATTGTTGTACATAGTAACCTAATAACTCTTATTATAGTTATATTACTCTGGAACTACGTTACATTGTTGTACATAGTAACCTAATAACTCTTATTATAGTTATATTACTCTGGAACTACGTTACATTGTTGTACATAGTAACCTAATAACTCTTATTATAGTTATATTACTCTGGAACTACGTTACATTGTTGTACATAGTAACCTAATAACTCTTATTATAGTTATATTACTCTGGAACTACGTTACATTGTTGTACATAGTAACCTAATAACTCTTATTATAGTTATATTACTCTGGAACCACGTTACATTGTTGTACATAGTAACCTAATAACTCTTATTATAGTTATATTACTCTGGAACTACGTTACATTGTTGTACATAGTAACCTAATAACTCTTATTATAGTTATATTACTCTGGAACTACGTTACATTGTTGTACATAGTAACCTAATAACTCTTATTATAGTTATATTACTCTGGAACCACGTTACATTGTTGTACATAGTAACCTAATAACTCTTATTATAGTTATATTACTCTGGAACCACGTTACATTGTTGTACATAGTAACCTAATAACTCTTATTATAGTTATATTACTCTGGAACGTTACATTGTTGTACATAGTTAACTCTTATTATAGTTATATTACTCTTACGTTACATTGTTGTACATAGTAACCTAATAACTCTTATTATAGTTATATTACTCTGGAACTACGTTACATTGTTGTACATAGTAACCTAATAACTCTTATTATAGTTATATTACTCTGGAACTACGTTACATTGTTGTACATAGTAACCTAATAACTCTTATTATAGTTATATTACTCTGGAACTACGTTACATTGTTGTACATAGTAACCTAATAACTCTTATTATAGTTATATTACTCTGGAACCACGTTACATTGTTGTACATAGTAACCTAATAACTCTTATTATAGTTATATTACTATGGAACTACGTTACATTGTTGTATATAGTAACCTAATAACTCTTATTATAGTTATATTACTCTGGAACTACGTTACATTGTTGTACATAGTAACCTAATAACTCTTATTATAGTTATATTACTCTGGAACTACGTTACATTGTTGTACATAGTAACCTAATAACTCTTATTATAGTTATATTACTCTGGAACCACGTTACATTGTTGTACATAGTAACCTAATAACTCTTATTATAGTTATATTACTCTGGAACTACGTTACATTGTTGTACATAGTAACCTAATAACTCTTATTATAGTTATATTACTCTGGAACTACGTTACATTGTTGTACATAGTAACCTAATAACTCTTATTATAGTTATATTACTCTGGAACTACGTTACATTGTTGTACATAGTAACCTAATAACTCTTATTATAGTTATATTACTCTGGAACTACGTTACATTGTTGTACATAGTAACCTAATAACTCTTATTATAGTTATATTACTCTGAACTACGTTACATTGTTTACATAGTAACCTAATAACTCTTATTATAGTTATATTACTCTGGAACTACGTTACATTGTTGTACATAGTAACCTAATAACTCTTATTATAGTTATATTACTCTGGAACTACGTTACATTGTTGCACATAGTAAACCTAATAAATCTTATTATAGTTATATTACTCTGGAATAACGTTACATTGTTGTATATAGTAACCTAATAACTCTTATTATAGTTATATTACTCTGGAACTACGTTACATTGTTGTACATAGTAACCTAATAACTCTTATTATAGTTATATTACTCTGGAACTACGTTACATTGTTGTACATAGTAACCTAATAACTCTTATTATAGTTATATTACTCTGGAACTACGTTACATTGTTGTACATAGTAACCTAATAACTCTTATTATAGTTATATTACTCTGGAACTACGTTACATTGTTGTACATAGTAACCTAATAACTCTTATTATAGTTATATTACTCTGGAACTACGTTACATTGTTGTACATAGTAACCTAATAACTCTTATTATAGTTATATTACTCTGGAACTACGTTACATTGTTGTACATAGTAACCTAATAACTCTTATTATAGTTATATTACTCTGGAACTACGTTACATTGTTGTACATAGTAACCTAATAACTCTTATTATAGTTATATTACTCTGGAACTACGTTACATTGTTGTACATAGTAACCTAATAACTCTTATTATAGTTATATTACTCTGGAACTACGTTACATTGTTGTACATAGTAACCTAATAACTCTTATTATAGTACATATATTACTCTTATTATAGTTATATTACTCTGGAACCACGTTACATTGTTGTACATAGTAACCTAATAACTCTTATTATAGTTATATTACTCTGGAACTACGTTAAATTGTGGTACATAGTAACCTAATAACACTTATTCTAGTTATATTACTATGGAATTACGTTACATTGTTGTATACAGTAACCTAATAACTCTTATTATAGTTATATTACTCTGGAACCACGTTACATTGTTGTACATAGTAACCTAATAACTCTTATTATAGTTATATTACTCTGGAACCACGTTACATTGTTGTACATAGTAACCTAATAACTCTTATTATAGTTATATTACTCTGGAACTACGTTACATTGTTGTACATAGTAACCTAATAACTCTTATTATAGTTATATTACTCTGGAACCACGTTACATTGTTGTACATAGTAACCTAATAACTCTTATTATAGTTATATTACTCTGGAACTACGTTACATTGTTGTACACATAGTAACCTAATAACTCTTATTATAGTTATATTACTTGAAACTACGTTACATTGTTGTATATAGTAACCTAATAACTCTTATTATAGTTATATTACTCTGGAACCACGTTACATTGTTGTACATAGTAACCTAATAACTCTTATTATAGTTATATTACTCTGGAACTACGTTACATTGTTGTACATAGTAACCTAATAACTCTTATTATAGTTATATTACTCTGGAACTACGTTACATTGTTGTACATAGTAACCTAATAACTCTTATTATAGTTATATTACTCTGAACTACGTTACATTGTTGTACATAGTAACCTAATAACTCTTATTATAGTTATATTACTCTGGAACTACGTTACATTGTTGTACATAGTAACCTAATAACTCTTATTATAGTTATATTACCTGGAACCACGTTACATTGTTGTACATAGTAACCTAATAACTCTTATTATAGTTATATTACCTGGAACTACGTTACATTGTTGTAACATAGTAACCTAATAACTCTTATTATAGTTATATTACCCTTGGAACTACGTTACATTGTTGTACATAGTAACCTAATAACTCTTATTATAGTTATATTACTCTGGAACTACGTTACATTGTTGTACATATAACCTAATAACTCCCTATTATAGTTATATTACTGGAAACCACGTTACAATACTGTTGTACATAGTAACCTAATAAACTCTTATTATAGTTATATTACTCTGGAACCACGTTACATAGCTGTAATAACATATACAACCCTAATAACTCTTATTATAGTTAGTATTACTTGGAACCACGTTACATTGTTGTAAATATAGTAACCTAATAACTCTTATTATAGTTATATAACTCTGGAACTATGTTACATTGTTGTACATAGTAACCCAATAACTCTTATTATAGTTATATTACTCTGGAACTACGTTACATTGTTGTACATAGTAACCTAATAACTCTTATTATAGTTATATTACTCTGGAACTACGTTACATTGTTGTACATAGTAACCTAATAACTCTTATTATAGTTATATTACTCTGAACCACGTTACATTGTTAAACATAGTAACCTAATAACTCTTATTATAGTTATATTACTCTGGAACTACGTTACATTGTTGTACATAGTAACTTAATAACTCTTATTATAGTTATATTCTGGAACTATGTTACATTGTTGTACAACTTTAATAACTCTATTATAGTTATATTACTCTGAACTACGTTACATTGTTGCATAGTAACCTAATAACTCTTATTATAGTTATATTACTCTGAACTACGTTACATTGTTGTAATAGTAACCTAATAACTCTTATTATAGTTATATTACTCTGGAACTACGTTACATTGTTGTACATAGTAACCTAATAACTCTTATTATATAGTTATATTACCTCTGGAACCACGTTACATTGTTGTACATAGTAACCTAATAACTCTTATTATAGTTATATTACTCTGGAACTACGTTACATTGTTGTACATAGTAACCTAATAACTCTTATTATAGTTATATTACTGAGGAAAGTACGCTACATTGTTGTACATAGGTAAAATAATAACTCCTAATTATAGTTATATTGTTCCCGGAACCATTAATGAAGTTGTAAATAGTAACCCTAATAACTCTTATTATAGTTATATTACTTTGGAACTACGTTACATTGTTGTAGAGTTATTATAACTAATAACCTACTGTTAATACTCCCTGGAACACAACTGTTGTTAAGTTAATTTAACTTATAGAAGGAGTTGCATTGAACAGTTAAAATAGTTACCTTAATATGCCCTTATTAAGGAACTATGTTACATTGTTGTACATAGTAACCTAATAACTCTTATTATAGTTATATTACTCTTGAACTACGTTACATTGTTGTACATAAGTAACCTAATAACTCTTATTATAGTTATATTACTCTGGAACTAACGTTACATTTGTTGTACATAGTAACCTAATAACTCTTATTATAGTTATATTACTTGGAACTACGTTACATTGTTGTACATAGTAACCTAATAACTCTTATTATAGTTATATTACCTGGAACTACGTGTCATGTTGTTGTACATAAAGTCCTAATAACTCTTATTATAGTTATATTACTCTGAAAACTACGTTACATTGTTGTACATAGTAACCTAATAACTCTTATTATTATAGTTATATTACTCTGGAACTACGTTACATTGTTGTACATAGTAACCTAATAACTCTTATTATAGTTATATTACTCTTGGAACTACGTTACATTGTTGTACATAGTAACCTAATAACTCTTATTATAGTTATATTACTCTGGAACTACGTTACATTGTTGTACATAGTAACCCAATAACTTCTTATTTTTTATAGTTATATTACTCTGGAACTACGTTACATTGTTGTACATAGTAACCTAATAACTCTTATTATAGTTATATTACTCTGGAACCACGTTACATTGTTGTACATAGTAACCTAATAACTCTTTATTATAGTTATATTACCCTGGAACTACGTTACATTGTTGTACATAGTAACCTAATAACTCTTATTATAGTTATATTACCTGGAACTACGTTACATTGTTTGTACATAGTAACCCAATAACTCTTATTATAGTTATATATAACTCTGGAACTACGTTACATTGTTGTACATAGTAACCTAATAACTCTATTATAGTTATATTACCTGAACTACGTTACATTGTTTGTACATAGTAACCCTAATAACTCTTATTATAGTTATATTACTCTGAACTCACGTTACATTGTTGTACATAGTAACCTAATAACTCTTATTATAGTTATATTACCTGGAACTACGTTACATTGTTGTACATAGTAACCTAATAACTCTTATTATAGTTATATTACCCTGGAACTACGTTACATTGTTGTAACTCTTATTATAGTAACCATTGTTGTACAATAACTTAACTTATTATAGTTATATTACTCTTGGAACTACGTTACATTGTTGTACATAGTAACCTAATAACTCTTATTATAGTTATATTACTCTGGAACTACGTTACATTGTTGTACATATAGTAACCTAATAACTCCCTTATTATAGCTATATTACTTTGAACCACGTTACAATACTGTTAAAACATAGTAACCTAATAAACTCTTATTATAGTTATATATTACCTTCTGGAACTACGTTACATTGCTGTAATAACATATAGTAACCTAATAACTCTTATTATAGTTATATTACTCTGGAACCACGTTACATTGTTGTACATAGTAACCTTAATAACTCTTATTATAGTTATATTACTTTGGAAGATGTTGAACATTGTTGTAACATAGTAAGTAACCTATCCTATTATAAGTTATATTACCTGAACTATGTTACATTGTTGTATATAGTAACCAATAACTCTTATTTATAGTTATATTACCTTGGAACCACGTTACATTGTTGTACATAGTAACTCCAAGAACTCTTACAGTTAAGTAATACGTAACTGGAAACG